>NW_022195521.1:0-58766 GCF_008641045.1 Pistacia vera | reverse complement strand
TGAAATACACCAAAAATCATTTCAATTTGGTGTAAAACTTGCACCAATTTGGTGTTTGTGATTGGAGATGATCTAAGCTCTGTATTAAAACCCAGGTCGGACCGATTCGACCGGGACTCGATAGCTTCTCCAATCTGGTTCAAAGTTTAGGGTGGTATTTATAATATTTCAAATTTATAGAGACTAATTTGTTATTTTTAGGAGTGTTTTGAAGATATATCAAAAGTTTAGGGGATCAATTGGTTATTTTTTGGGGCATTTTTTTAATAAATAAAAATTTTAAAGACTAATTTGAAATTTTTGAGGGATATTTTTGTAATAGACTAAAATTTAAAGGACTAATATGTAAATTTTTAAAAATTAAATTATTGCTGACATCACCAATCCAACCGACCGGTCCAACCGGTTGACCCATGACTCGAGCAACAAAATGGATTGCCCTCCGATCCAGGTTTTAAAACAATGGGTCTGAGTCGAGCAATTAATTGTTGCATTATAGGATCATAGGATAAATTTTACAAAAACAATTTTCAGAAGAGATTCCCTCGTGTGATTCGATGGCATCTGATCACCTGGCTGGAGTAAATTGTAATTTATCCTCAGTTCTTTGATTTATCTCCTTAAATCGGGGAACCGGAGCCTTGCGCCAATTCTCCGAAAAGCTGTTGGAGAAACTGAAGGAGTTCCGGTCAGGCATTCTGCATCGTGCCTAATCTCCCATTTCCGCACAATCATACTTTCATTTCTAATCAATCTCGTGATGGCAAGCTAAAAGAAATTGGTTTGCGGAGAGGTCACTAAGTTGTCAAACTATTAAGAGCAACATCAGTTGTGTGACTCCTATGCTCCAACTTGCTTAGGTGCCTTCATATCTTACATCTAAATCCCCTTCACTTTCTACAGTTTCTAAAACGTAATCCCGGTCCAGTCTACGAAATACTACTAGTTTTAACTAAAATGTAGAACAGCAATTCAACCAAAATGGTTTTTGCTCGTCAAATATCCAACACTTTGAATTGATCAAAAGGTATAAGCCTACGTAGTTTTGCTCTAGCTTCTCCCCCTCACCCATTGCAACTTCTCATAATCCAGGCCAAGACCTCTCAGAACTAAGGACAAATCTTGTCCAGTCCTATATTAATTTTATTCAGTCTAAAAGCATCACCAAAGGGGTGCATAAGAAAAATAAATGCAGGAGAGGACCATGCATGCAGATAAAACACACAGACAAAACATATCACACACCAATTCTAGGTTGTAGCATACCAAAAACACAAAACTGATGCACGGGATCATAAAATTAAGGGCATCAGAAAGAAGTCAGACCTTTAAAAGTTCTTTAGCAACTTCTCCATTCACAACAATTTAGTATCAACATTCAATAAATTCAAAAGAATCTCCATTATGCCTTATTGATTCAGAGGATTCAATGATAACCAATGAAACAGCAAAAGAGCAATATTTAACTTCCCGTTCCCAAAATGAGCCAATCAAGCTGTCTCCAGATTAAAGAGGACCTGGGAAAGTCCCATTCTCCCTTTGCTCATTCCACCTTTCAACCTGCATCAATTTAAGAACAAAAAAAGATTAAACAAAAATAGCGATGGTCTGTGCCAATCAGTTACGCAAATCACTCCTACCCTAGCAATTAGAAAACATCCAAAGTAAGGTCATGGAATACAAATGACCATCTGACAAACATGGTGATTCTTTCTCTGTAGCAATCATCTGAATAATAAATGAATGCAAAACCAGTAACTCTATTGTTTCATCAGAAATACAGATTGTAATAACCACAGTACCAAGAAAGAAATTTCAGGTCCGATCCTGAACAACAAAACCAGTATTACTTGCATATATCCCGTGATCTATCATGCTATCAGAAATCAAATGTCAACTCAACAAAATATTTGATGCCTAAATATCAGCGGATCTCCAAAAACACAGATAAGCTGCTGGTTATCATAAACGCATTCTAGCATATGACATAACTTGATATTGAAAACCACCATTATCAATATGTAAAATATAAAGCTATGGACTAGATCTTCGATGAAAATACTATTCCTCTCATTTCTATCTCAATTTTGAGGGTTGTTATGTATACAGGGATTGTCTCCAATATTTGATGATATGCACATACGAGAATCAGACTCAAAAGTTTTACACAGATACAAGATGTCCAACATAGAAACTCCCAGAAACTTAGACATGACAGCATAACTGCAATTGAGAATATTAGTGGGTACACAGTATTGAATACGTATATGGACATGCAAATGTATGATAATAATTTTCTGCCTACATATATGAGTGCGGGCATGAACGGAGTAAAGAGTAGCATCCTAAAGGTTTGACATGAAATTTTTTATCTAGCAGTTTCCTCCGATCCATCGACAATACTAGTAAGTTTACTTATTCCACAGAAGGGAACAGATATCTCAAAATTAGGACATAGAAAAGCCAACTATGGAAGAGTTAGCCAATATACTCAAAGTTCGTGCATTAGATGCATAACAATTTGACTTTCAAAAACACCATAAGTGACACAATTTGAGCACATAACATGCTACATCTTACAACTAAGTGAATTGCAAGTAACTTAGCCAAATACAAATAACTCAGCTTACTCACCCATTCACCCGGGCAGAGCGAACGATAGTATTTGGCAAATCTTTCACATTCATTAGATTCTTCACCCTTCGCGGCCAAGCACCTGCAACAAACATTCAGTTTTCAAGAACAAACCACAATATACAGTACACAAAGCATTTCCATCAGAACCAAAACTGCCAAGAATTCACAAACTTTACCTATGAAACTCAATGTAGCGAGTGAAGCAGTGTCGCGTTTGATTAGTGGTCGGAAACCGGAAATCAGCAGGAGCTGTTTTGAGTTCAATCTAAAAATAAAACCACAATACCAATAAAACACTACACCACACGCAAATCGTTAACAATTACCGGAATGCAAATCCGGTAACGTTACCGGATCACCCATTTTTGCAACCTAAAATCTTGTACACATAATTGACATAAACGAATTGTAACAAAATGGAATACATATAAAATTGTCAATCCAACAGCCACGGAAGGCCCGTTTACCAGACCTAGCACGAAACCGTATCATGAACCTAAATATAGACGAAAATTTGCAAAATCACATAACTAATTAATCGAGATTAAGATTGATTGCGTTAATAATTTAGCGAAACGAGTTAATAGTGATAAATAAATAATACGACGGCGTGGAAATTAAATGTTGAATCTGATGAGAAATAAGTACGCTTGAAATTTTGTTTAATTTTCCAGCAGTTTCTACTTTCTGGGGAGCCAAACAGAAAGTTTACCTCGTCCGCCATGAGTGATCCGATCAACGAACACGAGAAATTGGTGGTTTCGAATTTGATATGGCTACACAGTACAAAAGCCTTATAAAAATGAATTTGTGTTTCTCTGTATAGTGTTTGTATCCGGTTCCTGCAATTGCCAATTATAATTAGCCAGGTGTAATGAGTAAAATGATTAAAAGGCTTATGTTTTTTAAGATTTTGGATTAATATTTTCATTTAAATCGATACTCGAATTAAGTAAATAATGTGATATTATTATAATCTTTTAGATATTTCTTTTCTTAACTAATCATCTAATAACCTTGATTAACAAATATGTTTATTATTCTATAATTAAAATTATATTTAACCCCAAATATAAATAAATTGATGATAGTCCTATAATTAAAAATAAATAAATATAAGAGTGTGTTTTGTTCGGGGAATGTTGTATTACTAAGAATGTTATATTAATGGAAAAATAGATTACCTAGAAGATTACTGAGAATATTTAAGAAAATATGTTTGGTTAGGTTAGAATAAATTGGTAAGTATGTTATATTAATATGTTTGGTTGGGAGGATAAATTGGTAGGTATTTTATATAAATTACTAAATTACCCTCATTTTTAAATATTAATATGATATTATTTTTTGAATCATTCTTTTAACTCCCTACATTTGAAATTTTGTTAAAACACTCTAGTCATATAAAACTTTAATTTGTAACAAAATCACCCCACCCACCCCAAGCCACTACAGGTAGCCAGCCACCACCATAGGCAGTTGTCAAAATGGCGCACGAGCGATCGGATTTGGCAGGTCATACGTCGATAAAGCTTTTTTCAACCAAATATGTGGCCGTGAAACGACCGTCATTTCACAGCCAAATATCTAGCTTTTTCACAACCAGATATGGTTGTTTCTGTCCATGGATCACAAATCCATTACCGAAAATGACCTTCAGTGCATGGCCGCCCAGGTCCAATTGGTCATTTGCCATTCCCTCTCCGACTGGTGGCTGACGGTGGTGGCCAAATCCAACCACCACCCTTGGGTAATTTTTTTAAAGTCTAAGGGTATTTATGTCCTAAAAAATTTGTATATAAGGATAAAATAGTCCATTAATATTTTTATAAATTATTTTCAAAATAAGGGTATTTTTAACCAAAAATCTTTTAATAAGGGGTAAAATTGTAACAAAAATATGATCATCAAGTAATTTTAAAATACCTAAGAAAATTAAGGTAATCAGATTACCTCCTATATTACTAATAGTAATTACTATTGATTTTAGAAGTTACCAGAAACTTATATTACTTGACAACCAAACATGATAATCAAGTAAATATAAAATGACATTACATCAGTAATCCCCCATTATCCCCAACCAAACACACACAGGCACGTAGCCACATAGAGACTTGTGGGTTCAATTGAACCCACTCAACTTTTAAAAAGTATTAAAAAAAATATTAATGTTTTATAGATTTTATAATTTTAACCCCCATTTAACTTCATGTTGACCCAATAAAATAAATTATTAATTAACACTTTTTTAACTTTTCTCTTCTCTTCGTTTCCTCTCATTTTTCTCAAATTATATTTTTCCTTTTAGTTGGATATTCAAGAAATACTACTCTTTTGGATTACAAGGTAAAATGATGCTCATTTTATTTACTTAAAATTCTTTTCTTTTAATTTTCTTAATTGAAGAAAGATTATGAGCAAGATTATGAGCCATAAGCTTTTGTTGAGTTTAATAAATGAGTTTAAAATTGGAAGTGTTATGAAAATCTTCCTAATCTTTAACACACAATCAAGATAAAACCACCACAACAATACACACAGATTTTCCATGGTTCACCTATCCAAGATTGGGTAGGCTACGTCCACGTTGAGCTCCGAAATCAGAAGAGCTCACTAATCAATTAGAATCAAGAGTTTACACCACATATCAAAGATCAATCACTCAAGAATACAACTCAACCTTTCCCATAATCCTACCTAGAGAACACAACCAGATTCCCTAAGAACTTGAGAGTAAAACCCCTCTCACTTGAATGAAAAACCAAACACTCACTCACCAAGATTATAAAGATTGAATGTAAAAGAGAAAAACCCTTAAGCAATTGCTCTATCAAACACACGAAGAAGAAGTTGTAGCTATTTCCCAATATTTGCTCCTTTATATAGTGTTGACCAAGTGTTGATTTTCAGCCATTGGATCTGTAGAAAATCAACAGTCGGGATTCACTTCAACAGCTCCCAAAACGACGTCACACCACTTATGGCCAAAACGCACTATTTCATGTCTTCAACTCAACAGGAAGATTAAATTACTATATTTTGATGTGGGTTTTGATTTAATCTTGTTCATATTGAGGTATGGGTTAATTAACTATTGTTTTAAATTGGGTTTGATAAATTTTGGTTAGTTATTAAGTTAATTTTAATGGTTTAAAGAATTATGAAACCCTAAGTTGTAGAGATTTGGGAATTATATAACGTTTTCAGAATATAAAAAATCGTCGAGAACAATTGTAGAATTGATAATTTGGTATGTATAACTTTTAAAATTACATTTTTATACTTATTACTTCAGTTATATTTTATTATAAATTTATCAACTTTGATATTTTGAATTCATTGACTCAGAATTCTGACTACATCCCTAAACACACCCTTAAGGGAATGAAGAATATAGAACAAATTACTAGTGTTAAATATATTCAATATCTAATATTTTGAGTTGAATATGATCGAGTTTATAGTAATATCTTTAGTGTTTCAAGTGATGTTACGTATATAGTTAGGATTTCAATTGATGTGGCTATTAATGTATATTAATTGTAAGAAGCACAACGTTACTTCATAAAATTTTACAATTAATGCAGTGATGACACATTAACAACTACATTAGTTGGGACCAAAATTGGGAGTATATATTGTAAAGATTCAAGCCTAATAATCAATCTCCAATATCAATCACTCACACAACCTAAAAACAATCCACACAATAACACAATCAAGAACAAACACAAGATTTTTACCATGNTTAAATGATTAATAATTTAATTAATTATAATATTACATTATAATTAAACCCTAAACCCAAATAGTATATTTGTTAGGGGTGTATGTGTAAACTTTTAAGGTATTTTTGTCATTTTTAAACTAATAGGGGGTAATTGATTTTTTATAGGGTACCCCGGAAAGAAACCGGAACTTGCATTTTAGGTTCCGGTTCCTTGAATTGAAGAACCTGCACTGTACGGTTCCGGTTCCTTTTTTTGGGAACCTGCACTGGGCAATTCCGGTTCCGATTCCTCCAGAAAATGGAGGGTACCTAGAACTGCTCACCCCTAACTATAACAACTCTTTTACTTTCTGCTTCTTTACCTGAAAGGTTTTGGGGTGAAGCTGCTCTTACTGTTGTGTACATTATCAATCGGGTACCCTCACCTATACTTCACAACAAATCTGCTTATGAGCTTCTCTATGGTATGGTTCCTAACTATTCATTACTTCGTGTCTTTGGTTGTGCCTGTTTTGTTACTCTTCCTTCTCATGAACAGACCAAACTTGAACCCCGTTCTCGGTTACGCTGTTTTCTTGGTTATGGCTTAACTCAAAAAGGTTATCGTTGTTATGATCCTATCTCCAAACGTCTTCGAGTCTCTCGTCATGTGGAGTTTTGGGAACACAAACCATTTACTAGCATATCCATGTTCTCCCCTTCCTCCTCTAACCACTCACTCATATTCACTGATCCCTCTATTGCTCTATTTTCTAACTCTTCTGCAGAGATTCTATGCTCTTCAGACAGTTCTTCCACTGCTGCACCCAATCCAGTTGATGCGTTTGATGGACCACCTGCCACACCACCCATTCCTCCATCTTCTCCACTCCCTGAACCTCGTTGTTCTAGTCGGGTAAGTGTTCCTCCTACTCATCTTCGTGATTATCTCTATTTCTCTATCGTTGCCACCCTCCACGAGCCTCACAATTATCGTGAGGCTCGTACTAACCCTCTTTGGCAACAAGCTATGTCTGATGAATTGAATGCACTTGTCAAAACACATACTTGGGATCTGTTGGACTTGCCTCATGGTAAAACTGTAGTGGGATGCAAGTGGATTTATAAAATCAAGACTCGAGCAGATGGATCAGTTGAACGCTACAAGGCTCGACTTGTTGCTAAGGGGTTCACCTAGGAGTATGGGATTGACTATGGGAGACTTTTGCTCCTGTTGCTAGACTTACCTCTGTCAGATCTTTACTTGCAGTTGCTGCTGTCCGGCGTTGGAAAATTTTTCAAATGGATGTTAAAAACGCCTTCCTTAATGGTGATCTTACTGAAGAAGTTTACATGTAGCCTCCACCTGGCTATGAGCATCCTCCAAATAATGTTTGTCATCTTCGTCGCGCACTTTATGGGCTCAAACAGGCTCCTCGAGCTTGGTTTGAGAAATTTCAGTCAATGGTTTCTCAACAAGGCTTTCTTTCTAGCCCATATGATTCTACACTCTTTCTTCACACTACTAGGGCAGGTACTATCCTTCTTTTTCTTTATATAGATGATATGATTATTACTGGTGATGATATTGCTGGTATTTGAGATCTTCAATCTTTTCTTAGTCAGAATTTTGAGATGAAGGATTTGGGACATCTTAACTATTTCCTAGGCCTTGAAGTTACTTCAAATCAGGATGGTTATTATCTCACTCAAGCAAAATATGCCTCTGATTTACTTTCCAAAGCAGGGTTGACAAACAGCAAGATAGCCACGAGTCCACTTGAGTATAATACTAAGCTTTTGGCCACTGAAGGTTCTCCACTTGCAAATGTAACTCTTTATCGATAGTTAGTTGGCAGTCTCATTTATCTTACTGTCACCAAGCCTGAAATTTCGTATGTTATTCATCTGGTTAGTCAGTTTATGAGTGCACCTCGATCTACCCATTTTGTTGCGGTTCTTCGAATTCTACACTACATCAGGGGTACTATGTTTCATGGTCTGCACTTCTCATCCCACTTCTTTCTGGAGCTACAGGCCTATTCTGATGCAGATTGGGCTGGTGATCCTATTGATCGTCGCTCCACCACTGGTTATTGTTTCTTACTTGGTACTTCTTTGATTTCCTGGCGTAGTAAGAAACAGTCTATTGTTGCCCGTTCTAGCACTGAGGTTGAGCATCGTGCTCTTGCTGATACAACATCTGAACTTTTTTGGTTACGCTAGCTTCTGAAAGATATAGGTGTTCCTCAATCAATAAGTTCTCCTCTTCATTGTGATAATCGTAGTGCCATCTAGATTGCGCATAATGATGTGTTTCATGAGCGTACTAAACATATTGAGATTGATTGTCACTTCATCCGCCATCATCTTCAACAGGGTGTCCTCCAATTACATTCAATTTCTTCTGAAGATAATCTTGCTGATATTTTCATGAAATCCCATCCACCTGGTTGACTTGGTGATCTTGTTTCCAAACTCCAGTTGACTTTGCCACCAAGAGTTTGAGGGGGGATGTTAGTATATATTAGTATCTTATAATATCCCTAGAATATTGTTAGTCTATATACATTAGTATCTTATAATATCCCTAGAATATTTGATTTTTCCTGCAATTATGCTAGGTTAGAATCTTTCCATATATTGTATTTCCTTATTAACTTTGGCCTTCTCCATTATATACAGAGGCCTCCTTTGTATAGTTGAAACACACAGAACATATGATTCCTCAAAGCTCTCTTTATTTCAACAATTAGGATTATGATATCGTCAGGAATATTCAACATTGACTGCATGTCTCTCTTCTGGCTTTGAATGAACAGAAATATTTTAGGAAAAGCGGCTCCTCTTTTAAAATAATAATAGAGGAAATTTCCTAAACTATAAGAAATCTATTTATATTATACTATTTCTAAATTAGGTTAGATGATAAGAAATGAATTTAAATTCATAAATCAAAATCCTAATTAAATAAGATAAATATAAAAAAGAAAGGAACAAAATCTTATTTTTGAAATAATAATACTACTCTTTCCATAATATATCATTTAGAATATATATTTAGATATATATTTTGGAGAAAGCGACGTGTTCCCACCCAAAAATTAGCGAAATGACAAGTTTCCACTACTGGTTTCTTTTAATCCAGATTCCCACCAAAAAATTGTTTAATGTAATAATCAAAAAAGTAAAATGGTTATTTTGAATTGCATTAAATCTGAAATGAAAATATACTTGCCTTTAACAATATTATTAAAGTTTAGGAATTGTATGTTTGGTTGTATGATTCAGTTTATAAGTATATCATTATTCTTATAACGAAAGTTGTAGCCCTCAATATCACCGATAAAGGAGGACTATAACTATGTAGCCTTTGCTTTTATGTTGTTAGGTTTAACATAAAATATATTAAATTACTGCTCCTTTTTAGTTTCATAAAAATTAATTAATACAAACTTACTATTTCATATGGTAATTTGTGATAATTAACGATAGGATCAGCTAGCTTTTTGAGTTCGCAATCCTTAATTGTTTGTTATAAAGTACTGAAGCCCAAGACCATTGAGCACCCACTGGGCTTGCTATAAGTACCCTTTGGGCTTGAGACCCAATAATAATCGAAGGTAAGCCGCATACTTGTAGGATATGTTAAATCTTAATTAGAATGATCAGAAATTATAATTGAATAATATTAACCTTACAAAGAGTCATACAAAAAGTTAAATCCAACCCTTGAAAGAAGGAAAAAAGAAAGAGAGAAAGAGGTAATCATGAATTTCAAGAGCTGGATTTGACTCTTTGTATGCCTCTTTATAAGGCTACTATTACTCGTTATAATTTATGCCAAATGGAGAGTTGATGACATATTACCTTAGCAAATACGGGGGTAGCAAATACGTCACTAGTTACTTCATCATGAGCAACTGTTGGATCGTTAAGTGGAAAATTTGATTAATTTTGACTAATATATATAGGAAAGGTGGCCCAAGATTATATTAATTTAAAGAATAAGCCTGCCACTTGGGATTGCTGATTCCTTATAAATATTCATTCCTCTTTTATCTTTGTGCATACTAAGACAACTCTCAAGTTAGTGTCAAGAACAGAACAGGGAGAACAGGTTTCAGGAAAATGGCTGAAAAGCAAAGAATCACAGTTCCAAGAGTGAAACTGGGTACTCAAGGATTTGAGGTAAAATCATCTCAACATCAAATAATAAGCAAATATGTATAGAGATGTTTTTGTTTCTAATATGATCAATTGTCTTGAAGGTGTCAAAGCTAAGATTTGGATGCATGGGCCTCACTGGAATATACAATGATCCAGTCCCAGAAGAGGTTGGCATTTCAATAATCAAGCATGCATTTGATCAAGGAATCACTTTCTTTGATACATCAGATGTCTATGGACCACATACTAATGAGCTTCTGGTTGGCAAGGTAAAACACTACTCGCTCTTAATTTCTCCATGGCTGCACTTAACATCTTAAGCTATATATATGTAAGGGAAGTTTCTAAATTTTCAAGATATCATCACAAAATTGTAAGAGAGGAAGAGTTTGTGATTTGGTAAATTCTTAATATTTTTCAGGCTTTGAAGCAACTGCCCAGAGAGAAGGTCCAGTTGGCTACAAAGTTTGGTGTAGTCAAAATCAATGGTAGTCAACTTCAAACGATATGTGGTACTCCTGAATATGTGCGGTCCTGTTGTGAAGCTAGCCTGAAGCGCCTTGATGTTGAATTCATCGATCTCTATTATCAGCACCGCATTGACACAACTGTACCTATTGAGGATACTGTAAGTTCTGCTGCAACATTTGTTCTGTTTCTTCTTCCTATGAACATATCCATTAGCTGCTCTTCATCAATTTTCTCTATGGAGTTTTGATCTTTTAGCTTGAAGTTCAAACTAAGCTAACATCAAATTTATCTTCATCCTAGATGAGAGAACTTAAGAAGCTGGTGGAAGAGGGGAAAATAAAGTACATTGGGTTATCTGAAGCTAGTCCTGATACTATAAGGAGGGCACATGCAGTTCATCCCATCACTGCTCTACAAATAGAGTGGTCACTCTGGACTCGTGATATCGAGGAAGAAATTGTCCCGCTTTGCAGGTTTCATTTTAACTTGTGTTTGTTTTATTAATATGCTATGTTACTTCTTGTCTTTATAAGTCTCGGAGAACTCAAGTTCTCTGAACTTTTCTCCTTATAGCTCATGTGTAGGCCTCAAGTGTATCATTTCCTTTTCTACTTCAATTCTGTAAACTACAACTTGCTAAAGGCTGTGTTTTGGACATGGTGAATGTTACAGGGAACTTGGAATTGGGATAGTTCCTTATAGTCCTCTCGGACGGGGATTTTTTGGTGGCAAGAAAGTTGTTGAAAGTGTGCCTGCAAACAGTTTTGTGGTATGGCACTGCCTCTGATAAATCTTAATGGAGTTCATGCATTAACTGTGATAATTTTTTCTTATTTCTAACGCAAATAATCTTGTTTAACTGATGGCCACACTTTCCTTGAAGGCATCACATCCTAGATTTCAAGGAGAGAACTTCAACAAAAACAAGATCTTCTATACACGTGTGGAAGAGTTGGCTGAAAAGCATGGATCCACCCCGGCACAACTTGCACTTTCATGGGTTCTTCACCAAGGAGATGATGTAGCACCAATTCCTGGTAAATTGATCTTACTTTTATCTTTTCTTCTTCTTTGAATTTATTGAAGAATGAAGATGTACATACACGCCAGTTTTTGTGCGCTATATTGTATAGTATTGTGTAGCATTGGATATTGTTCTGAATATAACAACTCTGTTTACTTTTTTATGCAGGGACAACTAAGATTAGCAATCTAGACAATAATATTGGTTCATTCAGAGTGAAACTTACAGACGAAGAATTAGAAGAGATTTCTGCAGCAATACCGATCAACGAGGTGGCGGGGGGTAGATTAATAAATGAAAGTTTCATTCGTGCCTCCTGGAAATTTGCCAACACACCAGCAAAAGAGAGTCCTTGAGCTACTAAAAGTATCTAAAACCAGTAAATTTTGTAATAAGGAGCTATTTAGCTCAATTAAAATAAACAACGTGAGGACGCAGTGAGGTGGTGATCTATTTCTGTTTGTTAAAATAAAATCTATGATAAGGGAATGCATAAGGGATAGCTACTGTAATGTTGAAAATGTTGTGCAATATCCATTTGATGTGAGGTTCTTATGTATTGGTTGCAAACTTTTGTTCCTAAATTACCTTAGAACGGCTTACAAATTAACTGACAAATCAAAATATAAACCAATCTTCAAAAAGCATGTTCAAATCAAATCATTTATGTTAGAGTTAAATGAACTCTAATCAACATTTAGGCACCCTTTTTTAAAGCACAGCAGAAATGTTTTACCATGGTGATTAAACATTATCAAGTTAAGTGGAATCAACAAATATAAGCATGAAATATGAAGAACACAAGTATATATATGGTTCGACTAAAACCACTCTTAGCCTACATCCATGGAACCTTGTCCAAATTGAAACTAATCCACTAAAGCATCAAACATTACAAGAACAATTAATCCAGAGTTGAATTTAGATACAGCAAAGTAAAACCCCCTGTTCTACAATACACTAAACTTCACCCTCTGATTTCCTTAATGCTCTATCACACTTAGATCACTTTACACCAAGAACTCTCCCAGACAAGCTTGAGCTCCTCCCAAGCTTCAAATGCTAAAGACACGCTCTAGCTTCAGCAATAGAACCACGTTCCAGCCGCCATTCAATCAAAGATAGTAAACAAAATGGTTTGAGCACAACACCATAAATTGAACTTGAACAAGGATAAACTCTCTAAAGAATTTCAAAGCACACAAACAAATGAAATACCTAGGTTAGTTCAAAGAGATGCAAGAATGAAGATAATATAAAGATATTCCTTGCTCAAGAATTCTTTTCAAGTCAACAGACAATGGCTAACATGTGTTAGTCCAAAAGGGCAAAAGATTCCACCAAACTGTTGGGACCACAACCTAAAGGGAAAAACAAGCTCCCTGGACTACTTGTGGGTTTTAGGACACTTGTAAGTGGTCCTCACAATAACATATGAGATAAGGAAAAATATCTTGATAAGATAATGAAAATATGCTACTTACGCAAAATGATTTAGACATGCAGATGTTAGAGCAAAAAAGAAATGTGCATAGAGTCACGATAAAATGCGAAATAAATTTCAATATGCATATGTCTGACAAAATATGCAAGCACACACCATCTATGCACACACTCGAAATAAAATTGCAAAAAACAAAAGTTTGACATAATTGCGCTCACACACAACATAAGTTTGAAAAAAATATTCAAACAATTTATATACATAAACCTCAAACCATGATTAAGCTTGTATTAAACTCATTTTTACATTGAATTCAAATAAACTTGAATGGAGGAGGAAATTTATTTTTGTGAATGATTTGAAGTTTGTATTGAAGAGAAAGGAGAAGCGTTGTCTCTTAGAAAAGACGAGAAGGTAAAACCATTGAATCCAAAACTTCTTCAATACTGTGACATTCCAATAACAATTCCAATAATAAATTTGTGCAATTTGTGGGTGTTAAGTTATCATCCCACCTAAAAGCTTAAACTTATAGGTGAGGGCTTGACATATATTAGACCAATAGGCCCCCTCACATCAAATTTGGAATTTTTTTCATTTTTCTTTATCCAATTGATATATAAGGATTCGAACTTGAAACATTTAGCTCTAATACTATGTTAAGTCCCACTTAAAAAATTAAGCTGAGCCTATAGGTGAGGGCTCCATGTATATTAAGACCAATAGTGGGCATATTGGATAACTTATAAAATAACTGGATGCTATGTATTGGTTGTGTAATGTGTTTTCCAAATCACTTCTTCCACTTGGATGCAAGTAGCAATTTCGCCCCAGAAAAACGATCACTTCTCCCAACTTTTAACTCGGAAAAATTTCATCTCTGACTTATCAGACCTCAAAACATCCGCTCGATCCTTAGAAAACTGATTTATTAGGCAGAGATCTCCACCTGAGTAAACCAACCGATTAATCACCCACCCTGGGGCACCATTAATTGAAGGATATTGGTGTCTTTTCCACTCCCCTAATGCCACTTCAAAGGCGTCGACGGCGTTCACAACAGGGAAACTACAGTAGACGACTCCATTAACATACGCAATATTTGTAATCGATGAAATAAACCAATTCAATGGTCCAAACCAATGGCCACGAGTATCGAACCAAAACTGAGTCCAATTTTCATACGGAGGTTTACAAATGTTGATAGTGACACCTCTGCAATACTTTCTAGCCATAAATAGCAAGTAATCCGGAGAAACTAGAGTTTGTAGAGAATGTCGATGCACTCCAGAAATGGGATGTAATTCTGGAAGTTTAATGATGGGATGGTTAGTAAAGGAAGTGTAGAAGAAGTACGAAGCTTTTTTATAGTTGGAGAGAAGAATCCAACCATATTTTGAATCAATGAGTACTTTTTCAGCAAGAATGTCACTGTTATTAAAAACATTTTAGGGCGTTTGTGATAAGGGTTATAGAGGAAACAAGAAGAGGAATTGTATGCCATTAGCTATGGCAATATATCTGCATGTTTGACAAGTTGATTGTTTGTAGTTTCTCGCCATTTCTTGCATACAGCCTAGAAACGTATCCGATCTGTATAATTAAGACGATCAATGATTAGCATTATGATATCGTCAGGAATATTCGGCACTGACTGCATGTCTCTCTTCTGGCTTTGAATGAACGAAAACATTTTACGAAAAGCGGCTCCTCTTTTAAAATAATAATAGAGGAAATTTCCTAAACTATAAGAAATCTATTTATATTATACTATTTCTAAATTAGGTTAGATGATAAGAAATGAATTTAAATTCATAAATCAAAATCCTAATTAAATAAGATAAATATAAAAAAGAAAGGAACAAAATCTTATTTTTGAAATAATAATNGTATAATTAAGACGATCAATGATTAGGATTATGATATCGTCAGGAATATTCGACACTGACTGCATGTCTCTCTTCTGGCTTTGAATGAACGGAAACATTTTAGGAAAAGCGGCTCCTCTTTTAAAATAATAATAGAGGAAATTTCCTAAACTATAAGAAATCTATTTATATTATACTATTTCTAAATTAGGTTAGATGATAAGAAATGAATTTAAATTCATAAATCAAAATCCTAATTAAATAAGATAAATATAAAAAAGAAAGGAACAAAATCTTATTTTTGAAATAATAATACCACTCTTTCCAGAATACATCATTTAGGATATATATTTAGATATATATTTTGGAGCAAGCGACGTGTTCCCACACAAAAATTAGAGAAATGACAAGTTTTCACCACTGGTTTCTTTTAATCCAGATTCCCACCAGAAAATTGTTTAAGGTAACGATTAAAAAGTAAAATAATCATTTTACACTGCATTAAATCTGAAATGAAAATATACTTGCCTTTAAACAATATTATTAAAGTTTAGGTAATTATAATTGTTAAGATTCAAGCCTAATAATCAATCTCCAATATCAATCAATCACACAACCAAAACAATCCACACAATAACACAGTCAAAAACAAACACAAGATTTTTATCGTGGTTCACCTATCCAAGATTGGATAGACTACATCCAGGTTGATCTCCAGAATATTTGAGGCTCACTGCACTAATTAATCAAGAACTTACAATTGCAAGAACAAAGTCACTCAATCACAACAAAAAAAACTCACTTTGTAACTCCTAATCTAGAGAAACTCTTCCTGGTATCTCTAATCTTTGAGAGAACAAACAACCGTCATAGAATGACTAAGAACTAATCACTCACTCACTGAAGTTACACTGATTTTTGGACTGGAAACTGAAAAATTTTTGAGAGCACTCTGTTTTCATGAAAAAGAGAAGAAGACTGATCTATTACTGCACTTTTTAGGGCTGCTTGTAATATTGACTTGAAGTGTAAATCTCAGCCATTGGATCACTATTTCCATCAACGATCAGCATTATCCCAAGCACATTAAAACGACGGTGCACAACTTATTCAATTTAAGCACATGCGAAAGCGTTTTAGAGGTTTCACTTCAACAATCTCCACCTTGAAGCCCTTAAACACTACCATCAGTTCCAGAATCTCATTAGTGCACTAACCCACTACATATTCCTTCATAGCTCAGTTACTACTGCCTATTTTATAAACAACAAGTCCAAGCAATGCTTGAACTTGGCAGTAGCAACAACTTTGGTACCTAAATCTGCTGGATTGTCTTCAGTCGTCACCTTTTTCAGATTAATCACTCCCCGTGCTACCAAGTCTCTGACAAAATGGAATCGAACATCCACATGCTTGGTCCTCTCATGGTAGACAGGATTTTTACTCAAGTGTATTGCACTTTGGTTGTCAGAATATATTGTCACTACACCATCCATTAGTTCTACTTTTGACAGAATTCCTTGAAGCCACAAAGCTTCCTTAAACACATCTGCCACTACTACATATTCTGCCTCAGTTTTGAATAGTGCTACAATTGGTTTTAGCTAAGACTTCCAGCTCACACAATTTCCACCAAAAGTGAAGAAATAAGAGGTAGTTGACTTCCTAGTATCCCTGTCTCCAGCAAAATCAGAATCTACATACCCCACAAGATCAAGTGCACTACCTCTCTTACAATATTCCAAACCAACATGTGATGTACTATTGATATACCTCAACAACCATTTTAATGCATACCAATGTTCAGTTCCAGGATTAGACATAAACCTACTAAGCAGAGAAAAAGCAAAGGACGGGTTTGGTCTAGTGCTAATCATAGCGTACATAACTGAACCTATTTGTAATAACTCCTTTATACTAGGATACTCATAGAAATACATAAAGTAAAATACATTTATATCAACAAAAGTAGATGGGCCCAAAATTTTATTTTATTACATATAAAGATTCTTATTACCAAATAAGATATCATTTCACAAAAAGTTATCAAAAATAGTGGACGGTGTAGCTATTGCTCCTTGCTTGCCGATGCCAATCCGATCGCGTCCTCACCTAGATCATGTAAACACAAAGAAAAACAACGAGGTGAGCACAAAAGTAATGCTTAGTAAGTAAATCATCTACTCGTCTGTCCCCGTAACTCTTTCTCTTAATTCTTTCCTTACACACTTCTCGTCTCATTTATTTTCTCTTTCTGTTTCTCTTTCACACAGCTTCTCTTTTATTAATTTTCTATTGTAAGTCACGACCTCATCTTACCGGAGGCACGGTCGGGTGGAGTTCACAAAGCACCAACCCGCTCTTCGTGACTCTACTCATTCTCTCTTCATTCTTTCTCACTTGAATGTCACGGCCTCATCTTACCGGAGGCACGGCCGGGTGGAGTTCATAAAGCACCAACCGGCTCTTTGTGTTTTTTCTCATTCTCTCTACTCTTAGAGTGGTTCATTCACAAAGTTCTCTACTCTTTCTCAAGCTACTTTTCAATGCACAATTAATGTAAAAGGATGGTTCATGCTTAAAATTTCTTACTTAATGCACTTATGAAATGCACAAATGCAATGTTGCATCAAGATAGTCATTCTGCACATGTCACATTCAAGAAGGCATAACTTGAGTTATACACATCGGATTGCTACGGTTTTAGTCTCGTTTTAAAGCTTAGAGACAGGGCTACAACTTTTATGTTTCGGTCTCAACCCAATTCAATCTTTAAGATGCCAAAAAATTACTCAGAAGATCACAGCTGTGACAGGGCAACCATGGTAACATGTTCTCACTTAGGCATTTCATCAAACAACAATTGTGCCTAAACAAACCCTAATTTAATTATCATTCAATTTGTTTCCTAAACCATCCAAAATGAGAAAAAGGCTCTCTTGTATCATCACCATAACCCCACGGCATAAACACTCCCACAATACTTCTCCAATTCTTTTAATTTCATCTCAAACTACATTCTCATCACTCAACAACACTTCTCATAATTGAAGTGTATTCAACAACCACAAAGCAAATATTCATCTCAACTCATCTCAATAACATAACATACTTATACATACATAAATCTCTACTCAATTTCTACTCAAAGGATTTCTCCAATCTCAACTTGGGTTGGATTTACTTACCTTGTAATGGAGAGATTTCACTAACACTTTTCCTTTCCTTTGATAGCTTGTCTCTTTTCTACAACTTTAAACAATAAAACCATAAGACTTCAATATACATATATAAGCAAAACTTCATATCTAAAACAAGAATCCTTACCTTAGGATGCCTTAGATTAACTTTCTACTCCAAACTACTCAAAAAGCCCTCTAAAATTCTTGAAATATTGAAAGAAGAGTTGAGAGGAAGTGGTGAATGGGAATGGCGGTGGAGAAGAAAAAATGAAGGGTTTTTCTAAACCCAAACCCTTATTAACTTACAATTAATACATGCCTTCCCATTTTGCCTTTACTCTGTCTTGAAAATTTCATCGATGTCCCTTAGTCAATTATAATAATGCCTTAATTTTTATTGCATTCTCCATGAAATTCTATCTCTTTTCACTCCCTAATTTTTCAACTAATTTTGAGTGAAAAGACCATTTTACCCCTAATGAAAGTTTAAGGGATTTTCTTCACATTTTTCTCAAAATAACTTTAACAAAATTCAACTAAGGGTATAAGAACATAAATTAAATTATATACCTCCATGTGGGCGTTACACTATTGCATTAGAATAAGGTACATTTTCCATTTTAATCAACTCAGAATCAGACTTGGGGCTTTGAGATTTACTTAACATAAAGTGATTAGCTAAAGGCATAGATACCATTTTTGAGTCAGACATCCCAAATTTAGCAACCAATTTCTGTAAGTATGATTGCTGCTGAATTTTAAGTTCACAACCTGCTCTGTTTCTATTTATTACCATCCCTAGTATTTTCTTAGCAACACCTAAGTCTTTCATATCAAATTCAGAACTGAGTTTTTGTTTTAAATCATCTATCCTATAGTTAGATTTGCTAATAAGTAGCATATCATCAACATACAACAATAGATAAATTGGCATGTTATCACTCAATGCAAAATAGAAACAACTATCATACTTACTCCTTATAAACCGAACACCTACTATAAATGAATCAAACATTTTATACCACTGCCTAGGTGACTGTTTAAGACCATACAACGACTTATGCAGTGAACATACATGATTAGACAGATTTTTATCTACAAAACCAGGAGGTTGGCACATGAAAATCTCCTCTTCTAAGATACCATGCAAAAATGTTGTTTTTACATCTAATTGCTCTAATTCTAAGTCCTGATGAGCAACTAAAGATAGCATAAGTCTGATGGTTTTGTACTTAACTACCGGAGAGAAAATCTCCTTAAAGTGTATGCCTTCTCTTTGGGTATAACCCTTAGCTACTAATCTAGCTTTATACCTAGAAGGATCATGCATAGACATACCATCTTAAGTTTAAACAGCCACCTACACTGTATTTGTTTATGATCTTGGGGTTTAGGGACCAAAGACCATGTTCCATTTACCTTAAGTGAGTGCATCTCTTCTTTAATGGCAGCCCACCATTTGTCTTTGTCCTTGGACCTCATTGCTTCTTCAAACGTATCAGGTTCTATCCTCTGAACTTCAATACCTGCAAGCAAAGCAGTGTCTATCAAATCCGCATAAGAATATCTTGCAAGTGGTCTAATATCCCTCTTGGTTCTGTCCCTTGCTAATTGGTATTGTTGCAAGTTAAGTTGTTGAGGTTCCTCAATCTCTCCAGTTACATCTTCAGCTTCTTGGGCAGGTTCAGCAAGTTCTGGTGTAGTTTCAGGTTCAAATTTAGTATCAGAATGTGGCAGATCAAGTTGTTGTATTGTTGGCTCCACCTCAATTGGAGTAGCATCTATTAGGCTAGAATTTTCTTCATTGTTACTAGAGGTACCTGCATCACTGTTAGTAGATTTGCATGGAAAAACATTTTCATTAAAGATCACATCTCTACTAATTATGATTTTTATCCCTGGTGACTCTCTGTTCCACAACCTATACCCCTTGGTTCCTTCTTGGTATCCCAAGAAAACACACCTAATAGATCTAGGTTCTAACTTGCCTTCACTTGTGTGTGCATAGGCAGCACACCCAAACACTCTCAAATGGCTCAAGGTTGGCATCCTCCCTAACCATTTCTCTTCAAGGCACTTAAATTCTAGTGCACTAGAGGGGGTCCTATTCACTAAGTAGGTTGTAGTAGTCAAAGCTTCTCCCCAAAAGGTTTTTGGTAATCCTGAAGTAAATAGGAGGCATCTAACCTTCTCTAATAAGGCCATGTTCATCTCTCAGCAACACCATTTTGCTGAGGAGTCATTCTAACAGTCCTATGCCTAAGAATTTCTTGGTCACTACAGTATTGATCAAATTCAGCATTACAAAATTCTAGGTCGTTATTTGTTCTTAATGCCTTGACCCTCTTATCTATTTGATTCTCCACTAACAATTTCTAGCTCTTAAACTTAGTTAACACCTCATCTTTAGATTTCAGAAGGTAAACCCACAGTTTCCTACTAAAATCATCTACTATAGACATGAAATAACAATTTCCCCCAAGGGACCTGACCTTTTCAGGCCCCCACAGATATGAATGGAGGTATTCCAAACAGTTTGAGGCAAGGTCAGTTCCTTTTGTGACACTCACCCTATGTTGTTTACCCAACACGCAATTCTCACAGAAATCAAGAGTAATTGTAGTGTCCTTATCAAACAGTCCTTGTAGGTTGATAATATTCATCCTCTTTTGACTCATGTGGCCTATTCTGAGGTGCCACTTCTCTATCACAGAAAGGTTAGTAGAAACAAGAGCAGAATTGAAACAGTCAGAATAATAGTTACCACAGAGAATATAAAGCCCGTTCATTTTAACACCTTTCAGGATAAGGTTGTTATTTCTATACACATTCAGACAACCATGTTCAGCCCTATAACAACAGCCAAACTCGTCCAGAGTTCCTAAGGAGATCATATTCCTTTTGAGTTCAGGGATAAACCAAACCTTAGTCAATTTAATTAGCTTCCCATCATTCAGCTTTAAGGTTATACTATCCATCCCTTTCACTTTACAGGCATTGTTGTTACCCATGAAAACAGTCTCATTCTCACATGCTTCATAATCTTGAAACCATTTTCTATTTGGACTCATGTGAAAAGAACATCCTGAGTCTAATACCCAATCCTGTACACAGTTTGACTTAGATACTGTAAGAACTTTAGACTCTTCAATGACATGTTTGGTTGAGGCTAAATTACTCTCTATGTTTCCTTGTTTCTGTTTTTTAATCCACTTAAAGCAATTTTTCTTTAAGTGACCTGTTTTGTTACAATAAAAACATTTTCTTGTTTCTCCTCTAGGCTTATTATTCCCCTTTCCCTTCTTCTTATTCTTATAACTAGGGTTATGCTGAGTACCTTTACTAGGCTGACCAGACTCAATTTTACCTTTTACAAACAATGTATTACCATTTCGTTTTTGGATTTTCAACTCTAATTCCCTAGCTTTTAAACCAGTTGTAATTAGATCCAGACTAAGTACTGTACCAGTATACTGCAAAGCATTTTTAACTACTTGATACTCTTCAGTTATTGAATTTAACAATATCATAGCTAGACTGGTGTCCCCTAATTCCTGGTCTGTACCTTTCAATATCAAAGTCATTTTAAGGAATTCATCTAGATTATCATCAATAGACTTAGTACTGTCCATTTTATATGAGAACAAAGCACCCTTTAAAAATGCAAGATTTGGTGCAGATTGCAAAGAATATAGTGTTTCAAGTTTACCCCACAGTGCAAGAGGAGTCTCCAGGCCGTCTACCTTCCTTAGAACATTATCAGAGAGGTTCATCACGATCAGATTATACGCTTCCTCAACTATTTATGCCTTCTTCTTTAATTTTTCTTCTGGCCATTTCTCCGCGTTCTTTTCCAAGGCAACAGCTACCTTGTTGTGGGAAAGCAACACTTTCATCTTCTTTTTCCAACTATTGAGTTGATTTTGCCATCATATTGTGTAATCTCCATCCGTGTGGTGGACATTGTGAGAATTTTGGTAAAGATATCAAGAATTTACCCGATTAACCATAGAAATCAAAATTGATCTCTAATTTCGAAGAATTGACAACTCGAGTTGACAAGATTCAAGACTCTAGAGTACAACAGGGCAGTTAGACACAAAACCCCAAATTTCAACGAACTCTAGATTTCAAGAAACCTATCCAATTGGACGATTAACACCTCGAATTTCAGATCTAAGAACCTTAGACTACTAAGAGACTGATCAATCGCAAAACCCCCAATTTAATGAACCTTAGATTTCAAGAAACCTATAGATCGAAGAAAGAACAAAGAACCCTAGAAATTCTAGCTCTAATACCACTGTTAAGATTCAAGCCTAATAATCAATCTCCAATATCAATCAATCACACAACCAAAACAATCCACACAATAACACAATCAAGAACAAACACAAGATTTTTACCGTGATTCACCTATCCAAGATTAGATAGACTACATCCACGTTGAGCTCCAGAATATTTGGGGCTCTAATTAATCAAGAACTTACAATTACAAGAACAAAGTCACTCAATCACAACAAAAAAAACTCACTTTGTAACTCCTAATCTAGAGAAACTCTTCTTGGTATCTCTAATCTTTCAGAGAACAAACAACCCTCACAGAATGACTAAGAACTAATTACTCACTCACTAAAGTTACATTGATTTTTGGACTGAAAACTGAAATTTTTTTGAGAGCACTCTGTTTTCACGAAAAAGAGAAGAAGACTGATCTATTACTGCACTTTTTGGGGCTGCTTGTAATGTTGACTTGAAGTGTAAATCTCAGCCATTGGATCACTGTTTCCATCAACGATCAGCATTATCCCAATTGAGACATAGAACCATGCATTCAACCAAACAAAAAAAATAAAATAAAATAAAATACTCATTCTACATGATTCGGTAAAACTTTTGTATGATTATATGCTTAGTTGTATGATTCAGTTGTAAACACATCATTATTCCTATAACGAAAGGTGTATCACCGATAAAGGAGGACTATAACTATGTAGCCTTTGCTTTTATGTTGTTAGGTTTAACATAAATTATATTAAATTACTGCTCCTTTTTAGTTTCAAAAAAATTAATTAATAGAAACTTACTATTTCTTATGGTAATTTGTGATAATTAACTATAGGATCAGCTAGCTTTTTGAGTTCGCAATCCTTAATTGTTTGTTATAAAGTACTGAAGCCCAAGACCATTGAGCACCCACTGGGCTTGCTATAAGTACCCTTTGGGCTTTGGACCCAATAATAATCGAAGCCAAGCCGCATACTTGTAGGATATGTTAAATCCTAATTAGTAATTAGGATGACCGGAAATTATAATTTATGCCAGATGGAGAGTTGATGACATATTACCTTAGCAAATACGTGGGTAGCAAATACGTCACTAGTTACTTCATCATGAGCAAGTGTTGGATCGTTAAGTGCAAAATTTGATTAATTTTGACTAATATATATAGGAAAGGTGGCCCAAGATTATATTAATTTAAAGAATAAACCTGCCACTCGGGATTGCTGATTCCTTATAAATATTCATTCCTCTTTTATCTTTGTGCATACTAAGACAACTCTCAAGTTAGTGTCAAGAACAGAACAGGGAGAAAAGGTTTCAGGAAAATGGCTGAAAAGCAAAGAATCACAGTTCCAAGAGTGAAACTGGGTACTCAAGGATTTGAGGTAAAATGATCTCAACATCAAATAATAACCAAATATGTATAGAGATGTTTTTGTTTCTAATATGATCAATTGTCTTGAAGGTGTCAAAGCTAGGATTTGGATGCATGGGCCTCACTGGAATATACAATGATCCAGTCCCAGAAGAGGTTGGCATTTCAATAATCAAGCATGCATTTGATCAAGGAATCACTTTCTTTGATACATCAGATGTCTATGGACCACATACTAATGAGCTTCTGGTTGGCAAGGTAAAACACTACTCGCTCTTAATTTCTCCATGGCTGCAGTTAACATCTTAAGCTATATATATGTAAGGGAGGTTTCTAAATTTTCAAGATATCATCACAAAATTGTAAGAGAGGAAGAGTTTGTGATTTGGTAGATTCTTAATATTTTTCAGGCTTTGAAGCAACTGCCCAGAGAGAAGGTCCAGTTGGCTACAAAGTTTGGTGTAGTCAAAATCAATGGTAGTCAACTTCAAACGATATGTGGTACTCCTGAATATGTGCGGTCCTGTTGTGAAGCTAGCCTGAAGCGCCTTGATGTTGAATACATCGATCTCTATTATCAGCACCGCATTGACACGACTGTACCTATTGAGGATACTGTAAGTTCTGCTGCAACATTTGTTCTGTTTCTTCTTCCTATGAACATATCCATTAGCTGCTCTTAATCAATTTTCTCTATGGAGTTTTGATCTTTTAGCTTGAAGTTCAAACTAAGCTAACATCAAATTTATCTTCATCCTAGATGAGAGAACTTAAGAAGCTGGTGGAAGAGGGGAAAATAAAGTACATTGGGTTATCTGAAGCTAGTCCTGATACTATAAGGAGGGCACATGCAGTTCATCCCATCACTGCTCTACAAATAGAGTGGTCACTCTGGACTCGTGATATCGAGGAAGAAATTGTCCCGCTTTGCAGGTTTCATTTTAACTTGTGTTTGCTTTATTAATATGCTATGTTACTTCTTGTCTTTATAAGTCTCGGAGAACTCAAGTTCTCTGAACTTTTCTCCTTATAGCTCATGTGTAGGCCTCAAGTGTATCATTTCCTTTTCTACTTCAATTCTGTAAACTACAACTTGCTAAAGGCTGTGTTTTGGAAATGGTGAATGTTACAGGGAACTTGGAATTGGGATAGTTCCTTATAGTCCTCTCGGACGGGGATTTTTTGGTGGCAAGAAAGTTGTTGAAAGTGTGCCTGCAAACAGTTTTGTGGTATGGCACTGCCTCTGATAAATCTTAATGGAGTTCATGCATTAACTGTGATAATTTTTTCTTATTTCTAACGCAAATAATCTTGTTTAACTGATGGCCACACTTTCCTTGAAGGCATCACATCCTAGATTTCAAGGAGAGAACTTCAACAAAAACAAGATCTTCTATACACGTGTGGAAGAGTTGGCTGAAAAGCATGGATGCACCCCGGCACAACTTGCACTTTCATGGGTTCTTCACCAAGGAGATGATGTAGCACCAATTCCTGGTAAATTGATCTTACTTTTATCTTTTCTTCTTCTTTGAATTTATTGAAGAATGAAGATGTACATACACGCCAGTTTTTGTGCGCTATATTGTATAGTATTGTGTAGCATTGGATATTGTTCTGAATATAACAACTCTGTTTACTTTTTTATGCAGGGACAACTAAGATTAGCAATCTAGACAATAATATTGGTTCATTAAGAGTGAAGCTTACAGATGAAGAATTAGAAGAGATTTCTGCAGCAATACCGATCAACGAGGTGGCGGGGGGTAGATTAATAAATGAAAGTTTCATTCGTGCCTCCTGGAAATTTGCCAACACACCAGCAAAAGAGTCCTTGACCTACTAAAAGTATCTAAAACCAGTAAATTTTGTAATAAGGAGCTGTTTAGCTCAATTAAAATAAACAACGTGACGACGCAGTGAGGTCGTGATCTATTTCTGTTTGTTAAAATAAAATCTATGATAAGGGAATGCATAAGGGATAGCTATTGTAATGTTGAAAATGTTTGTGCAATATGAAAGTTCTAAACCCAATCAAATTTATTAAAACTTATGCGGAATTAAGATTACTTGTTTACATTGTGTTTAATGAGTTGTTAAACTAGTGATTAAACATATAAACCATCCACGACATAAAATAAAACACACAACTCATTTTTACATGGTTCAACAATCATGCATACATCCATGGACCAAGTTCAGAAGAAGTCAATTCACTATGAAATAATTATGTGTTTAATTACAAAGACAAGAATAAGTATCAGTTATAAAAACTCCTTGTTTGGATAACACTTCAATCTTCGCTCTATGATTGAACCTCAAACCTTCATAGTCTAACTTCTCCTCCATGGGACGACCAGGTCGCACTTGAGCTCCTCTCAAGTTTCAACAATGACGAATTACTTTGATAGCAACAGCTCAAACACGTCTAGTTCTTAACACGGAACAACGTTTCAGAATCAACTCATGCAAACAAGAGATAAAACACAGTGATATAAAGCCTACCAAAGCATATTGGAAACCTACAAAAACTAAACAACCTCAAATAAAATATTAAGAGAATAATGGAGGTAAATAATATGGCTTCCTTAAAAAACTCACAATAATAAAAGGATTATTTATATTTGAGTGACGTTTAAAGGAAAAACAAGTAACCAAACCTGTTTTGGAAAGGATTCTTGAGATCCTAGACTCCTTTTATTGGAAAGGATTCTTTAATCTATATTCTCCTTATAAAAAAAAAAAATTCTTGAAATCATATCTTTTTTTTAGGAAAAGGATTCTTGAAATCACAATTAAATAAAATCTTTTCTAGTCCACATAATATATAATGTCCATAAAAAATCTTTCCATAACTGGAAATATAATCATATTTAATTAAGGTAGGTGCCATATGCATGAATATAAAAATAAAATCTGATTGACGTGTAGTGATCACTACTATCTATTGTGAACACTTTTAAACTAAAACTAAATAGATTGTGCACGAATCTCAATGAATAAGTTGACAAAACCAAAATACTTACAATCTCCCCCTTTGTTAAACTTATGAACAAAGCACAATCTTAAGCAAAACACAATCAATATCATCAATCAAAAACAGTTTTGCATTAAGTAAAAAACAACTAAACTGAATAACTCCCTCTCAATTATTATACTCCCACTGAGTAACTAAACCAAATCACTGCTAAGCGATTAATAATCAAAAGCACAAGAGGGTTAGTTCAGTTCTCAATCAATCAATATAAAGTCATATCACAAACCAACTAATGACTGATTGAGTCACTTCACATGAAAGAAACAACATCAGCAAGTTCAATAAGGATCAGTAAACACAATAAATAACCTACATCAGTAACCACAATTCATGTTCATAAAAAAAACAGCATCAACAGCTTACATAAAAACATAGAAAACTCCCCCTGAGTGAAACCAACCAAGGAAACACAACAAACACAAATAACTCTCCCCCTCTTTGTTCATAATGTTTGGCAATCCTATAAAATTTAGGAACTTGAACAGTGCATGGATTCTAAAAATCAATGTGGGGAATATTGAGGTGAGCACACTAGGAATCATTTGAGCAAACTGAACCAATTTAGACAGTATGTGGTGACCGTCAACACTCATGTGAACACAGTGAATCAAGGGGACAACTTCACTCTCAAGGTGGTGACATAGGTACAAAGGCAGCAGATCTTAAACACTTATTCTACTTTGGGCAAAAACATAAAAAAATAAAAATAAAAAGATATCATGAGATCAATAAAAAATTCATCGAATTTTAAGGAGGCAAGTGATACACATCTGTATATATGACATTTTAAACAAGTCTCAATCTTTAACAAAGATGCATAAGGAGAGTCTCTTCCATGTCGTTCAACACTCAAAGTTTCATAACTCAATACATACAGGATAGCAATCAGCAAGAAAACTTGTTCATTTGTGTGTGTTGTATCCTCAAGGGGGTGAAACATGACAAATTGGTCAAATTGAAACAATATATATTATATATCTCACCCTCTGCCTCCCCTCCCCCCTCCACTACCCCCCCCCTCCCCCCTCATTTTCCCCTTTTTTTGAACATAATGTCAACAAATTTGAATTCTTTTTCATATCAACTGAGATTAAATGGGCAAATTTCTCAAGAAGTAACCAAGTATAGCTTTCACAATTGAAAAGAAGTAGCCTTCTAAATGGTAGATTTTCCAAAGACATAGGGGTCTTTACATCCTAGAAAATTACTCAAATATGGCTTTCACACTCCAAGCAAGGTAGCTCTTTCACAAGGTGATAAGAATCAAGCATTATGCACTCAAGGATGTAATTATACTTGAGAGATGAGAAAAACAAGGTGGACAACACACTTATTGCATACATTTTATAAGAGAGAAATATTTTCAATGACACTGCACAGATCAAATACACTTGCAACTCTAAAACAAGATAATTTCCTCATGATCTACTATAAAGGAAAACATAGTTCTGCTCAAGTTGAATCAGTCCAATGGACTTCCTCAAATTTACAAATGTTTGAAAATCTAAAGCCTTTGTAAACAAGTTAGCTAGTTGAGAGTTTGTGTTTACATGTGCAAGAATGATGACCTTTTCTTTAACTAAGTCTCTCATAAAATGTTGCCTAATGTCAATGTGCTTAGTCCTACTGGATTCTTAGAAATATTGATTGCAGTAGTATTGTCGCATAATACAGTTATACACTCTTGATCAAAACCATAATCACACAAAATTTGTTTAAGCCACAAAACCTGTGTACAGCAGCTTCCTGTAGCAATGTATTCAGCCTCAACCGTTGAGAGTAAAATGGAATTATGCTTCTTGTTGTACCATGTCACTAGATTATTTCCAAGATAAAAACATCGTCCTGATGTATTACTTCTAGCACAATCTACATCACTGTAACCAACCAAGGTAGAGTTAGTATCATATGCAAACCACAATCCAAAATCACATGTACCTAAGACATATTTCATAATTCTCTTCACTACGGTCAGGTGAAGTTTAGTTGGATCAGCCTGAAATCTAGTAGAAATACCTACACTAAAACACAAGTTAGGTTTGCTAGCAGTTAAGTACAAAAGACTTTCTATCATGCTTCTAAACAATTTATTATCTACCTTCTTCCCATTTTCATCTTTGGACAGTTTAAGTGTAGAACTCATTGGGGTTTTAGCATGTTTGGCATTTTCAAGACTAAACCTTTTAAGCATGTTCTTGGCATATTTAGTTTGAGACACAAACATACCATCATCAAATTGTTTTATCTGAAGTCCTAGAAACATACTCAACTCACCTACTATGCTCATTTCAAATTCATTTTTCATTAAGACTATAGATTCATCTAAATGAGTTTGAGATGTGGATCCAAAAATAATGTCATCAACATATATTTGTGCACACAAAAACTCACCATTACAATGCTTAATTAAAAGTGTTTTATCAGCATTACCTCTCTTATAGTTGTGCTCAAGGAGAAAGGAGGTAAGCCTCTCATACCATGTTCTTGGGGCCTGTTTCAACACATACAATGCTTTCTTCAGTTTGAATACATGAGTTGGCTTATGAGGATCCTGAAATCCAACAAGTTGCTCCACATACACTTCTTCCATCAACATGCTATTCAAGAAAGCACTCTTCATATCCAATTGGTAGAGCTTCAAACTTAGACAACAAGCAACAACAAGTAACAATCTGATTGATTCCAATCTAGCCATTGGAGCAAAGGTCTCATCAAAATCTATTCCTTCAACTTAGGTGTATTCTTGTGCAACGAGTCTGACCATGTTTCTAACAATGTTCCCAAACTCATCAGACTTGTTTATGAAGATCCACTTAGTTCCTATAACATTTATACCTTCATGTCAAGGAATCAAGCTCTACACATCGTTTCTCTCAAACTGTTCAAGCTCCTCTTGCATGGCAATAATCCAATAATCATCATCCAAAGTTTGTTTTGCATTATTTGGTTCTATAAGAGAAACACAGCACAAGTTATTTATTGTATTCAATCTTTTTCTTCTAGATACCATTACCTCTTCGGGATTTCTAATCACACTTGATGGTGGATGGGCTTTCTTGATCCAAGAGGGTGGTTCTTTGGTATTTGGAGGCTTTTTTTGAGTGATCTCATCGAGCAAATCAATTCACAAATCAGGTCCTGGCCTTTCAGAAACCAATCCTTGTTGGGCATTCGCGGTGGTCACAACAGGTTATGGGGTGATCACCTTAGCTTGATCTTATGTTCTAGTTGAATTCAAAGTGAAAACACCATCTCGATCAGTGGTCTCCTCAGTAGGAGCAGTCATATCTTCAATTTCATCTTCATGTGAGAACTGTGAGTAATCTTCTGAATCAAAGAAAACCATATTAAATGACTCAATAATACGTTTAGTTATCACATTAAATATCCTATAGGCTCTACTATTTGAAGAATATTCAAGGAACACACCTTTATCACTCTTTGCATCAAATTTCCCTAAATGATCTCTATCATTCAAGACATAGCACTTGCAACCAAAGACATGGAAATATGAAAGGTTTGGCTTCTTACCTTTCCACAACTCATATGGAGTTTGTGATGTACCTTTCCTTAAGAATACTCGATTTGAAATGTGGCATGCAATGTTAATTGCCTTGGCCCATAGTCTTGTTGGCAACTTCTTGGCATTTAACAAAACTTTTGCCATCTCTTGAAGAACTCTATTCTTCCTCTCCATTACACCACTTTGTTGAGGTGTCTTTGGGGTAGAAAATTCATGCCAAATACCTTGCATATCACAGAGTTAGAAAAATCAAAATTTTCAAACTCTCTCCCATGATCACTCTTTATTCTTACCACTTTCTTCACTTGGCAATTTTGTTCCACCCGTTACCTTTTGACAAGACATTTAAAGACCTTAAATGCATCAGACTTCTCTCTTAAAAAATTAACCCATGTATATCTAGAACAGTTATCTACATAAACAAAAACATATATTTTCCTCCTAAACTTTCAGTTTCCAGAGGTAGTTAACCGAGATAAAGGTTTGTAAGGACTTTTAGTCTGCTTACCTTGTTGGCATGGGCCACACACTTTACCTTTGGGAAACTCAAGTGTACTAGTCCTTTGACAACATCCTTTTAGAGAGTTTCACAAGATCCTTGAAGTTCATATGCCCAAGTTTCTTGTGCCAAAGATCCACACAATCTGTTTTGGAGCTTAAACAAGAAACTTTGTTAGACAATAAATAGCAATTATCATTATACCTCTTTCCCTTAAGCAAATAAATGTCATCAACATTCAAGACTTGACACATATTCTTTGAAAATTTCACAATACAACCTTTATCACAAATTTGATTAATGCCTATAAGATTTGCTTTAAGTCCTTCAACATAAAACACATCATTCAGCATTAGGAAGCCATGAATGACAATAGAACCTTTTCCAAGAATCTTACCTCTTTTGCCATCTCCGTAAGTTACATGACCAACTTCCCCAAATTCAAGATTAGTCAATAAAGATTTGTTACCTGTCATGTGTCTTGAACAACCACTTTCAAAGTACCATTGGTCATTTTGAAAAGCAAACAATGATGTATGAGTAACAAGATAGTGAGCACTTAACTTAGGTCTCCACACTTTTTTGTTTTTGGAAAAATTATTCTGGTGTGTTGACCTGAGAGACTGATATGGTGATTTTAAAAAAGAAAACTCATAATTTCCAATGCATCTTTTTAAATACGAAATTAGTTTAAAGTGATTTGGTCTGATGTGTCCTTTTTTGTGACAAAAATGACATATTGGTATGAAATTTTTTACCTTTGCAATCTGCTCACACGGTTCAGCTATAACTTTTGATACTGATTCAGATGCTTTAACGAAGGTGGTCATATTGGGTTTGGAGGTGCTCGCACCAGAAGAAAAACCCAGACCTGCTTTATCAACGAAAGTCTTCCCTTGTGCAAGAACTTCATCCAGCTTATATGAACTTGCATTTAACCTCTCAACAACAGCCTTAGCCTTAGTTAGTTCATTTAAAGTTTGATTCAACAATATTTCCTTGTTAGACAAATAAAAAAATAAGACTTTCAACTTATCATTCTAAATTTTCTTATCTTCTATCAAGATGTAATTTCCAGATTCAAGAGATTTAATCTTCTTAATAGTCTTTAACCATGACTCATACATCTTGTCATAAGTCTCATGTTGCTCTTTGTAAACATCCCATGAGTCATTTGAGGACACACTATCACTGACCTCTTGGTTCACTGCAAAGGCTAAGTAATTTTCATCTTCATTAAAGTCATCACCTCTACTCTCACTATCGTCACTTTTACTTAGGGTGGTAGCCATAGCTTACCCTTTTTCTTCAGAGTGTTGGCACACTCAGACTAAATATGACCATACCTCTCACACTCAAAGCATTTTATACCCTTGCTTTTCTTTTCATAATCTCTCAAATTTTTTTCGAGAAGTCTTCCTGACTTGGTTGATCAGAAAACTTTTTCACAAAGGGTTGTTTTCCCTTTTTACAGTCACTCGGTTTTCTTATATTCTTCTTCAAGAACTTTGCAAAGTTTTGAGCAAGTAAAGCACACTCATCATCATCAATGTCAACTGAATCAACATAAGCAGGGGATTCAAAGATTACCTTACCTTATGTTTCAATGCAAGTCCTTTACCTGATTTCTTATCCCATCGTCTCAGGTTTAGCTCAAAGGTTTGCAAGGATCTAATCATTTCATCTAGTTGCATCTCATATTCTTCTTCAAGAACTTTGCAAAGTTTTGAGCAAGTAAAGCACACTCATCATCATTAATGTCAACTGAATCAACATAAGCAAGGGATTCAAAGATTACCTTATGTTTCAATGCAAGTCCTTTACCTAATTTCTTATCCCATCATTTCAGGTTTAGCTCAAAGGTTTGCAAGGATCCAATCAGTTCATCCAGTTGCATCTCATAGAGGTCACGACATTCTTCAATAGAGGTAGCCTTGGACACAAATCTTTTGGGTAAAGAGCATAACACTTTCCTGACAAGTTCAACATTAATATATATTTTACCCTAAGCAAAACATTCATTTGTAACATCACACAATCTGCCATGAAAATCAGAGATAGCTTCATCATCACGCACAACAAGATTTTCATAGTCAGATATTAATCTTCTAAGCCTAGTCTTTTTCACAATGTCTGTTTCTTCATTTTTTTACTTGGAGTCTATCCCATGCATACTTAGCCATTTCACAATTCGCTATATTTTTCATTTGATTAATACTAACAACATTAAAAGTAGCATGAAGAGCTTTTGAGTTAAAATTAGATTCTTCTAACTCAGCCTTAGTCCATTGATCTATGGCTTTTCCTTTGCTTCCACTTGCTTCTTCAACTTTAGTTCTTTCCAACCAACAATGCAAGACCTCTAAGCCCTCTCATCAATGGATTCCAAAAAGGCACACATCGTAGGTCTCCAAAAAGCATAATTGGTTCCCTCCAACATTGGTGGTCTATTGGTAGACCCTCTTTCACTAAATAAACTCATAGTAAACAGAACAGCAAAGGTTGTCACACAGGACTGATGTGGTCACACAGAACATAGAAGTGGTCGCGCGAGATATGTAGCGAAAAAACTATAAAAAAGCGCAAAATAGAAGCAAAAAAGCAACAACCACCAAATCAAGATTTAAGCACACACACACACACACAAAAGCAAGGATCTACTGAAATAACTCTTCAGAATATGCTTTGATACAAATTAAAAATTTTAAACCCAATCAAATTGATTAAAACGTATGCAGAATTAAGATTACTTGTTCACGTTGGGCTTAATGAGTTGATAAACTAATGATTAAACATAAAACCATCCAAGACATAAAATAAAGCACACAACTCATTTTTACATGGTTCAGCAATCATGCCTACATCCATGGGACCAAGTCCAGAAGAAGTCAATCCACTATGAAATAATTATGTGTTCAATTACAAAGACGAGAATAAGTATCAGTTGTAAAAACTCCCTGTTTGGACAACACTTCAATCTTCTCTCTTTGGTTGAACCTCAAACCTTCATAGTCTAGCTTCTCCTCCATGGGATCACCAGGTCACACTTGAGCTTCTCTCAAGTTTCAACAATGATGAATTACTTCAGCAGCAGCAGCTCGAACACGTCCACATCTCAACACTGAACAACGTTCCAGAATCAACTCATGCAAGCAAGAGATAAAACACGGTAATTCAAAGCCTACCAAATCACATTGGAAACTACAAAAACTAAACAACCTCAAAGAAAATATTCATAGAGTAATGGAGGTAAATAATATGGTTTCCTTATAAGAAGTCACAATAATAAAACGATAATTTATACTTGAGTGACATTGAAAGGAAAAACAAAAACCAAACCTGTTTTGGAAAGGATTCTTGAGATCCTAGACTCCTTTATTGGAAAGGATTCTTTAATCTATAATCTCCTTATAAGAAAAGAATTCTTGAAATCATAATCTTCTTTTAGGAAAAGGATTATTGAAACCATAATTAAAATAAAATCTTTTCCAGCTCACATAATATATAATGTCCACAAAAAATCTTTCCCAAACTGGAAATATAATCACATTTAATTAAGGCAGGTGCGATATGCATGAATATTAAAATAAAATCTGCCAGACATGTGATCACTGCGATTCTGTTGTGACACATTTAAACTGAAACTAAATAGATTGTACACTAGTCCAAATGAATAAGTTGACAAAACCAAAATACTTACACAATATCCATTTGATGTGAGGTTCTTATGTATTGGCTGCAAAATTATATTTCTAAATTACCATAGAAAGGCTTTTATAAATTTAGTTGGCTGCAGATTATATATAAAAAGTTTGTTGCTATTATTTATAACAAAAAAAATCAAAATATAAATGATGTAATCCTTTCTTTAGCCATTTTGAATTGATAATAAGAGTCATATGAAATAATTAAAAAAAAAAGAAAAAAAAAAAAAAAACCTCAACAAATGTTCATCATTAATGAAATAAAATATAGTTATATATTAATTTGAACGAAGGCGAGAGGAATGAGAGGTTGATCCAAAACTTCTTCAATCCTGACATCCAGTCACAATCCTAATCGTAAATTTGCGAAATTTGTCGGGAATTGGGTGACTCGTGAAATATCTAGTTGATAAATATTGGGCATGTACTGTGTTTCGCAGTTCATTCCTTTTTTCACTAGGAGGAAGTAGCAATATGGCTTGAGAAAAGGATTCTTCTTCCAGCTTTTAATTCGGACAAATCTCATCTCGACTTATCAAACCTAAAAACAGTGCTAATGTGTGCTAATACAGTACCCGATTTAACCTTCCTTAAAATCTATGACAATGTCGTGTAGTACACAAGACTTTTCTAACCAACTAATTATTCACTATGCAGGGGTTTTTGATGATAACGTAAAAAAAAAAAAAAAAAAAAAAAAAAAAAAAAAAAAAAAAAAAAAAAAAAAAAAAAAAAAAAAAAAAAAAAAAAAAAAAGAAAAAAAAAAAAAAAAAAAAAAAAAAAAAAAAAAAAAAAAAAAAAAAAAAAAAAAAAAAAAAAAAAAAAAAAACAAAAAAAAAAAAAAAAAAAAAAAAAAAAAAAAAAAAAAAAAAAAAAAAAAAAAAAAAAAAAAAAAAAAAAAAAAAAAAAAAAAAAAAAAAAAAAAAAAAAAAAAAAAAAAAAAAAAAAAAAAAAAAAAAAAAAAAAAAAAAAAAAAAAAAAAAAAAAAAAAAAAAAAAAAAAAAAAAAAAAAAAAAAAAAAAAAAAAAAAAAAAAAAAAAAAAAAAAAAACTAACTAACTAACTAACTAACAAACAAACAAACAAATTAAATATGAAGTCGAAAGAATATGAGATAAATTGGATTGAATCATTCATCACCACTAAGCCTGAATTGCAAATCAATAGAAACACTTCATAACTTCCTACCCTCTTGATTATATCAACTCAGAAGATATCACAAGCTCGATAAATTCGATCTCTCCTTACTGTATTGTTGGATTAAACAAGCTCTTAACCCAATTCCCTATCTATTAAACAACCTAGAATAAGGTCTTTAGATTTAACTTAATCAAAGCAATAAGCAGCGAGAAACACAATGAGTCAAGGCTAAACTCATAAGCTCGGTATAGTTATCATGAGTGTTTATTTCCATTGCATGCAAGCAAGCAACTTACCACTAGTTGTTTGGATTAGTAAAGCGATTACGTACTAGACAACCCAAATTGGTAATAATAGCTCAACACAACTATTTAGTTGCGCACTTAAATAATTAAAGAATTTCTATAAAGGCATTTGTCATAGAGAATAAAACAAATAATCAAGAGGAATCAGAAGAAAGAAAAGTGCAGCTATTCTATTAGTTATCACAAAACATGTCTAGGGCTTTGAAATCACCCCAATCACAAGAGAATTAGTTATCCATAGAATAAAACTATAATTGTATTCATGGTAACAAATAATAAAAGGAATGAGAAAAACTTAGGAAAACTTGGATGATCAATGGAGTTGCTGCAATCACCTCCAATTCTCTTCTCCAAGCCTCTCTCAGTCTTTCTTCTATATTATTGAGTATTTTTGTTCTCTATCTAAAAATAGCTAAAGACATCTAATTATAGTGTTAGGGTTTGTATGAGGGTAATTAGAGTAATCTTATACAAAAAAAAAAAAAAAAAAAAAAAAAAAAAAAAAAAAAAAAAAAAAAATTCCAACTCATATAAGACTTGACAAAATCAAAGTAGATTAGGATTTAGGACCCATGGCTGTAGGGCCAAAAAATCCATACTTTGGCACGCCTTGCATCTGTGATGATCCAAGAGTGTCATGCGATTCCAAATTTCCCATGTCGCGGCACCAAAATACTTCCAATTCGAGCATGATAAGAATTGGATGAAGTCATAAGCATATGAACTATAGCTCTTCGAGTTAGCTTTCTAATGGTTCAAGAATGATGCAAATTTGAGGTCTACAGCTCGAGTTATTATCAAAATACCAAAATATGCTCCAGACTCAAACATATTCTAGGATTTGCATTCCATACTAACGTCATAACTTTCTCGTTTCAACACTAATTCTCGAACCATTTGTCTCCAGTCATTGCAAATTTCATCACCAACATCATTTTTCATCCAAATATTACTTTTACGTATTTACGACCTGAAAGCACACCAAACATACCCTTGATCTCGAAAAATACATTTATGAAACAATTAAGTCAAATTATACAATTAAACCTAATTTCTCACAAATGATACTGATAAACCACTAAGTATAAGTGCATTTTCAAGCACTTATCACATGCCACTCAAGATCCTTAAAAATATGATTCAATAGGAAGATATCTCCATTTGAGTTAAGCAAACTATTGAATATTAAACTCAATTTGGGCCCAAGACTATTTGGGTTTATCACTTTAACCCATATAGATTGCTAGCTTAATATTTCTTCCTAAGCTCAATGTAAAACCCATATTTGGTACATGTATTTTGTCCAAATAATAGGCATTGTAACTAGAAAGATCTTGTAAAAATATCTCATTTATTAGGGAGTTGTTAGGTAGGTATTAATTGTGGAAGGTGGTAGATGATATTTATTAGGATAGGTGGTAGTTGGGAGTTAGTAGTGTAAAAGGCTCCTTTGAGCACTATAAAAGGGGATGATCCCTAGCCATTTTTTACAAGCCAAATTTGAGAACTAATAGTAATCATCTCTTCAAACACTCTTCTCCTCTCAATTCTCTTAGTTAGTCTTGAGTGTATGGGATCCCACATCGCCTGGTTGTGAAAGAGTGAAGTGCCATATAAGTAATGGTCCCTTACCCATTTGCGAGGCACCTTTTGTAGTATGGGTTGCAAGAGGACAACCGTGAGGCTTGTGAACTCCAATGGGTTGGGCTAGAGCGGACAATACCTACGAGAAAGGTGAGGCATTACAAGTAGTATTAGAGCCTTGACCAGCTAGAAGTGTGGGACTTGAGTCGTGCTCTGCCCAAGAAGGGCCAACGAAGATGTTGGATCTGAAGGGGAAAGGGGAGGGGAGGGAGAGTGTATGGAATCCCACATCGCCCGGTTGTGAAAGAGTGAAGTGCCATATAAGTAATGGTCCCTTACCCACGAGCGTGGCGCCTTTTGTAGCAGGGGCTGCAAGAGGACAAAACCGTGAAGCCTGTGAGTTTGAATGGGCCGGGGCCAGAGCCAGAGCGGACAATACCTTGCAAGGGAGGTGAGGCATTGTACAAATTCTTTTAGGATTCCTTTTCTGTTTTTTAATCTAGTGTTTCAGATTACGAATATTTCCGCCGAGTCTTTTCTCCGCAAAAGAGAAACGCACATGTTCCTTCTTGGAAAGTGAAGAAGTGTTTCTGAGAAATCATAGTTTATATGCCAGGATAAGTGGATTACATGTGAGCTTTGCTGGTATATTGGTAGAAACTGATACGGCAAAACATAAAGAATTGGTTTCAAATCATAAGGCATCACACATGGATAGCTTATTTAAATATAAAAGGTGTTTCATGCTACTGTTTATGAATAAAAATAAACATAGAGATGGCTAAACAATAAATAAACGGGCCTCATTAAAGGTAAGTTCAAGTCTAGATAGCTGGTCACTTCCCCAAAGGCTAAGGCCTCTTAGATTGACTATTTAGTTCCAACTTACTGAGAGAAGTCTTTAATTAGTGTCAAGAACAGACCAAGGTTGAACAGGATAGAAAAAAAATGGGTGAAGAGCAAAGAGTCATTGTTCCAAAAGTGAAACTGGGAAGTCAAGGATTTGAGGTAAGATTTAATGTCATATTAGAAATGTAAACATGGTATTATCTCTATGCTCAGATTTTCACATCATATTGAGATCTGAAGATGTTTTTATTGCTAATTTAATTTTGTGATATGCATTGTCTTAAAAGGTGTCAAAGTTGGGATTTGGTTGCTCCAGCCTTACTGGAGTGTACAATGATCCTATGCCAGAAGAGGCTGTCATTTCACTCATCAAACATGCATTTGAGAAAGGAGTCACTTTCTTTGACACAGCAGATACCTATGGACCCCATACTAATGAGATTTTGATTGGAAAGGTAAAAGCACATGCTCCTAAATTCTCCATGGTTTGGTTGCAGTTAATTTTCATGATATCAGCAAATATTGTACCTACTGTTCATTACTATGTATTTGCAATAGTCACATTTTTTCAGAATGATAAGGATGAATACAATTAAGAACTTATGCTCCCAAGTTTGTGTGTTTTCTACTGGGATGTAATTAATATTCTTAATTCTATTTAGTGGGGTTCAGATTTCTCTCTCTTCCAGCTCTTTTTACTCGGGTGCAAAGCGCATCCCATAACTCATTTGGATAGATATCCAACGTTCAAGTGAATCTGAGTCTCACGAAATGGGGTTGGTAGGACAATACGTGATGAATGTAGTTCTTCGAACCCACTAAATGAGGTGGATTGGAGATATTAGAAGGGGATATTACAAAGCTGATTAAACAAATTTTCCTTACTTTCCAGGCTTTGAAGCAGCTACCTAGAGAGAAGGTTCAGTTAGCCACAAAATTTGGCATTGTCAAATTTGATAATACTAGTATTATTATACATGGTACTCCTGAATCTGTTCGCTCCTGTTGTGAAGCCAGTCTAAAGCGACTTGAAGTTGAATACATCGATCTCTATTATCAGCACCGCATTGACACATCAGTACCTATTGAGGATACTGTAAGCTCTGCTGCATCATTTGTTCTGTTTTTCTTCTCATGAACAACCATTCCTAATCTTTTAGCTTAAGTTCAAATTAAGGTGACAGTACATTATTGTTATTCTTTTTCCTAGATGGAAGAACTTAAGAAGTTGGTGGAAGAGGGAAAAATAAAGTACATTGGTTTATCTGAAGCTAGTCCTGATACTATAAGGAGGGCACATGCAGTTCATCCAATTACCGCTCTTCAAATAGAGTGGTCACTTTGGAGTCGTGATATTGAGCAAGAAATTGCCCCACTTTGCAGGTTTCTTTACATCTAATAACCAAAAATCTTGCTAAAATTAAGCATCAATTTTACATGTTACCATTCTCATTTATATTCTAACTTCTAAGCAGAACAGTATTTGCAGTTCCAAATTTTTATTCTGCTTCTATAATTGGTTTAGTTTAGTTTAGTGTTCTATGTTACTTCTGTTGAAATCTCTGTAAACTCAGGTTTTCTGCTTCTTTCAGTGTAACTCATACAGGCGGAAAGTGTATGATTTTCTAATAGCAGTCTTTTTTGCATATGGTGAACTTTACAGGGAACTTGGAATTGGGATAGTTACATACTGTCCTCTTGGCCGTAGTTTTTTTTGTGGCAAGAAAGTTGTGGAAAGTGTACCTTCAAACAGTTTTGTGGTATGGCATTGCCACATATATCTATTGCTTGCCTCATCTAAGTTTATCTACCCCTTTAATACTTCATCAACTCAAGTTCACAAATACATCTTTACATAGTCGGAGCACTTGATTTGATAACTTCTTCTTGTTTCCTCCGCAAATAATCTTTTATTAATTGATGGAAAGTGTGCTTGCTAAAAGTTTTCTGGTATGCCACTGGGACTTTGTTTTTATTTAACCTTCAATGCTTTATAAACTCAAGTTAACAAATGCGTGATCTTTATGGAGTTAGTGCATTTTGATAATTTCATCTTGTTTCTTATGCAAATAATCTTATTAACTGATAGCCAACCTTTCCTATAGGAATCACACCCTAGATTTCAAGGAGAGAACTTTAACAAAAACAAGATCTTATATTCGCGTATAGAAAAGTTGGCTGAAAAACATGGATGCACTCCTGCCCAACTTGCACTTTCATGGATTCTTCACCAAGGAGACGATGTAGTGCCAATTCCTGGTAACTGAATCTTTTCCTTTGTTCTTCTTACACTTTATTGAAGATGTCAAATGTGTTATTTGTCCGCTTTGGGGTTTCAGCAAAAGTCCTTCTGCATCATGGCCCAAAAGAGCCTTAAATTTAACTCCCTTTTTTTTTTTTTGGGTGCAGGGACAACGAAGATAATAAATTTTGACAATAATATTGGTTGTGTTGAAGTAAAGCTTACAAAAGAAGATTTAGAAGAGATTGCTGCTGCAATACCCGTGGAAGAGGTGGCGGGGAGTAGGTTTAAAAATGATAGTTTTCTTCGTTACTCTTGGAAGTTTGCCAACACACCACCCAAAGGATTTGTATTAATTAATTGATGAGCTTTTGAGCTAGCTTAGATATACCAAGTAATGGTTGAATAATAAATGCAGAAACTTTCAAATCTCACATGCAACTAATGCAATATTAAAAAAAAAAAAAAAAAACCCAGATAGAGATTCAGTTTTGTTTTCAATTTTAAAGTTATTATGGCTGCGTTCGTTTATAAAACTTCCATATTATTTTCATTTTCTGAACCTTGTAATGCGGGATATTTGCATTCATACACAATTTTCTAGGGATGAGCAGAAATTTAGGATAGAACCAAAACTGACGAATACTCGGGGGGTAGCAATCAAAATCAGTCCTAATAGGGTAGGTTCTGGTTCTTAAAAATTGGAACTGGGCCTCCCCGATTCTGATTCCGATTCTGATAAAAATCTATAGTACCCAAACCTGATCACCCTTACAATTTTCAGCCAATTTGACTAGAGAAAGGGAGAAAACAGTTTAGAGAAAAAGATGATGTGGGTCTCGCCTTTAATATATAAAATTAAGGTTTTGAATATAAAGTTATTTATTTCCTTGTACTTTTTATATTTTTTCTTATTTGTCTTAAAACAAAAACTTTTCTTTTAAATTAAGATTTTTAACACAAGATTATAAATAAAAATAAAAATTTATATCTTTCACGCAAACTTTTTGAGACGAACATAACAAATGGTACTTTGAAGGGGTTTTATTGGTAATGTAAGTGAGAAATATCGTAATTTTTATTATGTTCTTTGTGTTTTTAGACAAACATGTCGAACATGTTTTTATTTTTCACGTTTCAAGTATTGCTTTCAAACAAATATATTGGACATTCATTTTCATTTTTCACATTTTACAATCATTTTCAATATTCTCAAAAATATATTTAAAAATAAATAAATACACAAAATTCATAAAAGAACACATTCTATAATTTTCGTAATAATGAAATATTGTAAAACAAAATTGTGGATGATTTTATAAGTGATTGAAGAAATAAATTTGATAATTTATCAATCAAAATTTGTCATTGCATATGTTTCCCTATTTTATCCTATCCTACCCAAAATATATATGTTTCATTATTCTCAAAATCCAATTCTATTCTATTTAACTATTTTTAAACCCCCTAGGTTTGTTAATTTAGTTAAACACCTCCTACAATAAAACATTGAAAATTAACAAAAACGGCCCTACCCACTCTTTAAATGCCGACAGTCGGCCACCACCGCCGGAGGGTGTTAGCTAAATTAACAAACCTATAGGGTATTTTTGTTAATTTTCAAATATTATCCTCGTAATAACAATTCAACTCAACTTTTTCAAAAATAATACTCAAAATACTCTACCAAACACTTATGAAACTTGTGGATCATGCAAGTAATGTTCTGTTCTGTGTTTTTTTTTTTTTTTTTTCCTTAAATTTTATGCTTTGTAAAACGTGTGAGTGTCTAATGCAAGAAGTTGGGAAAAAAAAGTCTTCATTTTGAAAAGGGTTAAATGACAATAATCCCCTCAGGTATAAAAAAAGTAATAAAAATTCTTATGAGGTTTCTAAAACAATAAAAATCTTATGTCATTGAGTTTTAAGTGTTAAAACAAGTGATAGGATGACAATTTGATAATACTTACAAACTTTTAACAATATAAATATTAACAGTTCCCTAACTGTTTATAAATGGAAGGAGAATTTTTTTTTATTTTAGAAATCTCAAAGAGATTTTTGTTATTTTATCATATTTCAATAGGATTAATGTAATTAGCTCTTTTGAAAATCTCTTTTTGTTTGATAATTTCTCGCTTAAACAAATTTTAAATCTTATATTACTTTTTCGTATAGGATTTTTTAATTAGATTTGCACTGTTTATTTCGTTACGTGAATAAAAAGTCTTTTCAAGTTATATGCATATAATTATTAAAATATTATTTTTAGACAGATTTACACAACTCAATTTTTTTAACATTGCTTTCAAACAAAGATGAAGATAATCTAAATTAATCAATTTTGATATTTTCAATATTTTAATAAACATATATATATATATATGTGTGTGTGTGTGTGTGTGTGTGTCCCCACAATCATTTCATGATATTCTGTGAGTATAAATAGGGTGGAGCCAAAAAGTTTATTTTGGGGGCCAAAAACTATTTTCAATGGATGGAGGAGCCAAAGGTAAGTTACAACTTACACATACACGGAGCCAAAGGCAAGTTACAACTTACAACTTACACATACACGGAGCCAAAGATCGACTTGAAAGAAAATTAAAACCCCTCTAGTTCTGGATATAACTACAAACCCCCTGCCGTTTGTCAGAGTCTATCCAACTTGTTACCTTAACATTGCTAGGAGCAAACAAATCGAATATTGAATCTATTCAAAAACCTATGATAATGTGATGAAATGACTTATATATCCTCAATCTTTATGAGATCTAATAAAGACACAAAAGACGAAAAAATTGATTATAAGACTGCAAAAGCAGACACAACAACTACTTCTTTCCAATCTTCTCTATTATACTAGCCCACAACTCCGTTCTTTGTACCACAGACACCATTTTTTTTTTCCAACCCATAAATCACGTTCTAGTTCAAACAAAAATTCTACCTTCCATAACTATACAAAATATACTCAAGCCTTTCACATTATAAGCTGTAAAAAGCATCAAAACAAGTTGTGACAATAATAATACTCCAAGCATTACAGAAACACAGTACACTGTTAACTAAACAATAATTCATTGACAAAATACATGCCCTTATGCATAGCTTAGAGTTTCAATTGCATATCAAAAATAATAATAATAATAATAATAAATCATAATATGCATATCCATGCACATCATACATAAACTAGTGCCATTTTCTCAAAAGAAATATAGCTGGTGTATATGGTATTATCTGTCAATTAACAAAAAAAAAAAAAAAATTATATATATATATATGCTTGCTTTCAAACTTGTATCATTCTCCACTTGTTTTTTTTACATCAACCTGGAAATACATATAAATGAGATTCATGAATCATATAAAATTTTAATGTTTTATGTTATATAATGGTCAAATATGTAAGAAAAACAACCTGGTGGTTCTAATTTTGCGAAGTCTTACTTGCTTAGCTTGATAGAGGTGGTGGATTTGAAGATGCTTAACTTCCCATAACCATTCTAGCTCCACCTATGACATCAAATCCTCTTCCTCTCCCTAACATAGAAAATATTCGACTTTGCATAAAAATACCAGGATTGGATGAACCTTCTTTGATGTTGTCTAATGAAAGAAACACGTTATAAATATGAAAAATATATAATGTGAGTTGTAGCATGATAAGAGCTTGAAAATACATATTTACTTAGTGGTTTATGGGGATTATTTGTGAGAAATTAGGCTTAATTTGGTAAAGTTGCTTAATATTTTCATAATTGTCTTTTATGGGATCACAGGTGTGTTTGAGTGTTTTTTAGGTTATTAGTGCTAAATGTTATGCTCAGATGAAGAATCATGTCAGCAATGGAATGAGTGATGAGTAGGAACAAACGGATCGAGAATCAGAGTTGAATTGAAGTTGTTATGGAGCTTTGAAGTAAAAAGGAGATGGTAGATTACGCTCCAGTTTGAGCATGCCTCAATGTTTCAACAATAACTTGATATGTAGACCTTGGATTAAGACGATTCTTTGACAGATGGAAATCTAATTCAAAGGCTACATTTCATATGTTTACCACTTCTCCAGATTCTATAGTTATCGTGCTCAAAAATCACCATCTCTGGAGTGTTGATGAATGATGCAAGAGTTGAACTAAAGAAGAGGAAGTTATCACTGTGCCGTAGAACACTTTGTCCAGAATCAACCATGCCGCAGGTGCTGGGGCACAGTCACTATAGCTGAAAATTTTTCTTCCGTTTTTTTATTAGGAAACTGGGGTTCAGAGTCATAAACTAAATAGAATTAAGGAAAATAAAACCCTAACCCTTGTGGGATATAAATAGAAGGCTTTTAGCATTATCTTAGGGATTCTTGGGAGAGAATAAGAGAAGAAAAATTTGTAGAGAAGAAAATGATAGAATTTCTGGAGCTTTGATTCGCAATACAAAAAAGTTTTTCTTGTTCCTTTCTTATAGACTCATGATAATTGTTTTAATAAAGATGATTGTTTATTTCATGTTTATTATGAACTAACTTTATTTTCCTAGGGCTAAGATGTAGCCCAATCTCTTGATTATGTGTTGGTTTATGTATGTTGATTTTCATTAAGATTTCTTCCTAAGTTTTATTATTATGCCTAACGCTTTTGATTCTTAAGGGCCCAAGAATTGAATGAACTAATAGACTAGGTTGAGATCGAGAGATGATACTTTGTCTACAGTAGTAAAACATAGGTTGAGCGAATGCTAGAGATAGGTTATCGCAACTTGTGAGGTTTTGGTAAACTCCATAGAGCGTAATGATCTCTAATTGCTTAAATCTGATTAGAGATAATTCGGGTTAGTAATTAGAGGTTAATTTGATAATTGTTCAAGAGAAAGCTATTAGAAATTTAGAGAGTTTGACCTATAGGAAGAGCTTAATGAAATTAGCATAAGTGATCAATACATATGAATAAGAGTTGGTGTGGAATCTATGCCCTAGGTCTAATCATCTTGCATTAAACCCAAAGTTTTATTTAGTTGTTCTCTTTTCAGTTCTCTTTTAAATTCAATTGTTTACTTTAATTTAGATTTTTCTGGATAAAAATTGTGATTAATCAAATAGTAATTAGATAGTAAATTTTGGTAATTGATAGTAGCTAGTAATTCCCTTGGGTTTGACATTCGTATTCGTACACTTTATTACTTGCACGATTTCGTATACTTGCGAAAATCACAACATAGCATAAAACAATTAACTCAACTGCAACATAAATTACTTGAATTTTTCTTGGTCTCCTTACTTTTTTTTACTTATAATAGTTGATAGAGGTAGTAGAGGCATGCTTGCTAAACCAAGTTTTGAAACCTACAATTTATCATAGATAATAAGTAACAATGGAATATGAAATATTAACTTAAAAATTACAATAAGTAACAATGGACTATGAAATATTTACTTAAAAATTAATCATTAAATAAAATAACATTACCTCACTAGTTGCCCTTTTGCAGCCCCTCTTATTGTGTCCGACTTAATGGCAAAGTCTACATCTCACCACATAAGACCTGTTAGAGTTGGTTAACTCTCTTTGGTGTTAGATTGCCCATTTTAAGTAGACCTGGCAAAACGGGTGGGTGGGTCGGATACGGGTCGGGTCTCGCGGGTACGGGCCCAAAACGGGTTGATTTAAACGGGCCCAATATTTTGGACCCACACCCTATCCTATACGGGTATGGGTGGACCCGCGGGTGCCCGTACTGTTCACACCAGTTTTAGATTTTTGCAGTTACACCCCCAAATTTTCCTAAAATCTTCATTTTTAAGCAAAATTTGTCACCAACCAAACAGAAAAAAGAAACCCACGTTTTCTCCCAAGTTTTCTCACTAGCCAAACAGAAACCCAGAACCTAACAAAGAAAAAGATTAAAAAACTTTATTGATTGTCCTTTCATTCCTCATCAACCAAATAAACCCACATAAAAAAATCTGAAAAAAGAAAAAAAATTACAGAAGAAAAGCAACAGTTTGAGAATGAATTGACTCTGCAAACAAGCAAAATTGAACAGATTTGAGTATCCTCTTTTACTGTTTAGTTTTTGAAACTTCTACCGCAGATTCTCCACTCTTCAGTCTTCATCCCAACCAAAACCTAACTTTGACTTTAATCACCTCCACTCCACCCACTTCCACTCCCTATGTCCCACATGCCACCTGCTGCCCCTGCCTCATCAGTTATCACTGATCACTGCCCCTGCCTCATCACTGATCACTACCACGAATATCAACTTCTGAGTTTCGCCTCTCTCTTCACAGATATAATACAAGAGACTTACAAAAATACACCTCAGATTATACACAACTATCGAAGATGTCTGAAGGTAAAAGAACGGAGCCAGAGAAGAGGAAACTGGGGTAAAACGACGACGGCGAATCTGGGTCACAAAAAAAGGCACGAGAAGTTAATAGAGAAGGGACGACTGTGACAGAGGAGAAGCGAAACGAAGACAGGAGAAATGGCGATGATGAGTTTGAGAGGAGAAGCGGCGACGATAAGTTTGAGAGAGTTAGGGATTTTGTGATTTGGGGCAAAAACATGGCCAAACCCCAATTTAGAATTTAGGGTATCCCTGTAAAATGAAAAGGGTAAAAACAAACGGGTGCCCGCGGGCACCCGCGGGTGTACCCGTTTAACCCGTTGGAAAACGGGTTGGGCCGGGTACGGGTAGAAGAAAAATGGGTCTAATATTAAAGACACATACCCTATATTTTTTACCCGGGTTTAGGGTTGACCCGCGGGTCCAGACCCATTTTGCCAGGTCTAATTTTAAGTGCAGTGGAATAATTGCCAAGTAGATTAAGACATTTCCAATTTGAACATATCAAACACAAGTGTAGAAAATAAAGAACACGGCCATATACATGGTTCAGCTAAATCTACTTTTAGCCTACATCCATGGGACCTTGTCCAGATCGAAGCAATCCACTAAGTTAAAAACACATTACAAGATAATGTTCAAAGTTAATATAAGATACAGTAAGAAGAACTCCCTGTTCAACTTTACACTTAGCACCACACTCTGAATCCTTAACTCGTAGTAAATCCTTGGACCTTCTTCACACTGGGAACACACCTGAGAATAGCTTGTGAACCAGCAAGCTTCAAGCACCGACACCAAGCACTGGCAAGGAACCACATTTGAACAACCATCAAGACAATGAATAATATGGTGAGGTTTTGGCACAAAATGAAAATGAACCTTGAACCTTCAGAGAAAAAAATACTCTTAAGAAATTTCAAAGTACAATGAAACAAAATGTCAAAAGGTTAGATTCATACACGCAAGAAAGGGTATTATAATGTAGGGTTTCTTGCTCAACAATATAGTGTCATGTCAGCCAACAGGGGATTGACACATGTTTGTCCAAATAAGGAAAGTATTCCTTCTTTTTGGTTTGGACCATAAAGCAAATCGGGAAAAGAAACTTTATCCCCTAGGACCACTTAAGGATATTATGACACATGTAAAAAAGTCCTAAAAAGTGAGAGATAAAGATAAACAATATATTTTCCACTTTATAGGACATGCAACCTATGCTATGTTGTAAATATCTTAAGCGAGAGTGTCAGCAAAGACTATTGTGCACAACACACTCTAAACAAAACAAGCCAACACACAAGTCTGGCAAACAGTGTGCACACATAACTTATGTGCACACACACAACTCATAAGTTTGACAAATATGAGTTTTCTACATTCTCTCCCTTTGTCAAACTTATGAACAAAGAACATAAGTAAGATTAAGTGCAAACCTAATTCAATCAACCAATCAAACCTGCAGATTTGCAAAAACAAATGTACAAACAAAAATAACTAAAAGCAACACAAGAATGAATCACAAGGTTGGCAAATAAAACAAATAAAAGCATCAAAGTAAGATAACCAAGGAATTTTATAGAAACAAAGTAAAAGAAACAGCAGCAAAAAAAAAAAAAAAATAAACAAATAAATAAACTCCCCCATGGAGAGAAAAAAACAAAAAGTTAAAAGTAAAACCAAAAAATGTGTTGTGAAAAAAAAAAAAAAAAAAAAAAAAAATCTCACTCCCCCATAATGCATGCTTACTTTCTCTCTTTGTTCATAAGTCTTGAAGACTTTTGAGAGGGTAGTGAAGAGTGATTGGCCTTCCTCTTCTCTCTCTTCTTAGAAGAAGCAAAAATGGTAACATGAGCATCCTCCAATTTAACGTTTGGAGCAGCAGCAGAGGAGTTATCAATAGTTTCATCTTGTACTGGAGGGGCAGCTTAAGTGCGCGCATGGGTACATCTTGAGCAGTGGCATCTTCATGTGTTTCTGCTTCTTCTTCGTTAGCAGCTTTTTGTTCTTCCTTAGTAGCAGCTTTGTCTTCCTCTTCATGAGCAACGTCTTCCTCATCTTCATGAGTTACCTGTTCTTTTTCAATTTCACAAGTAGCCTATTCTTTATCTTGATTCACAACTGCATCAACCTTAGCAGGCACGGTAGGAGCAAGAGGGACAATAGGAGCAACTAGAGTAGTATGAGGCACCTCATTCTGATCACCAAGTTCTATTAGAGTAGGGGAAACAAGTTTCTTCTTCTTCTTTTGTTTTTCTTCAAATTAGCCTCTAATTTGTCCATCTAAGAACTGGGGGAAATGTGAATTTCCTTCACATACTGGAGAACAGTCTCCATTGAAGTTTCCAAATCCTACATTGCAATGAAAAGCTTGGACTACCAAGTGTTAGTCCTTGATTGATCAGTTGAGGAGGTTAAAGGCAAATTTCTTGTAGGTTATCTAGAAGACTTCTTAGTGACAGTCTTTATCTTCAACACAGGTTCTACTTCATAAAACTTAGGCTTGTAAGTGAAAATAATCTTGTAAATCAGGGAAGGAAAAGACAGAATTTGTAGAGAATGAGTAAACTATGCTGCCACCCTAACATTAGTGAATATTAATGCAGCCAAATTTATCTTCCTCCCTTGAGCAATCCCATATAGGAGTTAGGCTCGTTCTGGTCTAATAGTTGAGTTGTGCATGGAAGGTAACCAACAATTTGTAAAGGGGTGTGAGCACACCAGGTTGAAGAACACCACTCCTAGGCCATTTTGCAACTGAACCACCAGTGATTACTTTGACAATTTTGTCTAAGTCTAAGCTTTTCAAATAAAAATTCTTCTTGCTCTTTTTCAGACTTAGAACATCCCTAACAACATTTTCAATAAGCAAGACCCAATGTCCTCTAACATAGACTCGATCATTATGCACATTCGAATTCATTCAGCATTGTCCAAGCCAAAATTGGCGTAAAACTCTTGAACAAGAGTTTAGACAGGTGCAATCAAACCTGTGACAGTACCTAGCCATTTTCTTTTCTTTATCATGGCATGAAATTAAACAAAATCTTCTAACCTAACATTTGCCTTGCTCAGAATTGTCTTTTTGACAATGTGGCTCTTGAATCTATTCTCAGCATTAGGTAAAACAAATGAAGAGATATTACCAGATGAAAGTTCCTCCATGACAACCTTTCCCTTCTTTTTCGCCAACTTTGCTAAAGTCAGAGGCGTTGAAGGTGCAGCTTTTGCAAAAGGTTCCTTACGTGACTTGAGAGTGGCTATCAGAGTATTGTCAGAGGCGCTGTTAGACGCCAAAGGGGATTTTTCAGGCGACTTCTCAAGTGAGGCAAGGGCTGACTCTTCTGGTGAACGCTCTGAATCATGGTGATCACTGGAAATAGGGGATGAACCAAGGGTGGTTGAATGGTTTGATTCTTTCTATTGATATTCTTCTTCAGAATCTGAATTAGTCGCTGGAAGAGTACGGTTTTTTGCCGGCATTTGACTACACAATCTAGCCCTTTTCTTTGCCAGGAATCCTTTTCCCAAAGATCCTTCTTTTCTTTTTAGGTCCTCTATTGCTTTCTTTCTTGAATCCATGAGAAAAAACAGAAAAATCAGAGAAAAACTCAAGTGACGCAAACAGGTTATGAAATGTGAAGATTGACGTGAGAAAAAAATAGGGCTAACATTTATGGAAGGCGTTGATTCTGATGCTCTAAGAAGAGTTATACCAAAATTAGAACTCTATCCTAAATAAGTGTACATATGCAATCGTGTGACCAAACAGCATCCCAAAAGAACATCAGAAATTTTCAAAAGACTAGACTTTATTGAACAACTTTTAATAACATAAAATTAACATGATGAAATGCTTCACATAAATTTTTGAGGGTCAAGATAGTCAATTTGTGCAAATCATCCAAATAAATCAAATTTTCAATCGTAAAAAGGTATAAAAACTCATACAAAAGTTGTCAACATAATGCAATCAAAACAACACTTCCTCAATCACACACAAGAGAGATAAATTTCCAAGAGCTTGTCTTAGTGTGTGATAGTGTCCTCAAGGGGATTAAATGACACATTGGTCAATTTTAAATTTTGCAAGAGAAACTCCCCCTTCCCTCATGCCCTGCAACATTTTTCATTTTTCATTTTTTTTTTTTTTTTTTTTTTTTTTTTTTTGGCAAAGAAGATAAAACTTTTTCTTTTCATTTTGATCAAAAGGCAAATAACTCTCATAAAAATAACCAAAATGTAGCTTTCACACTTGCAAGAAGGTAGTCCTCTTAATGGTAGATTTTCCAAAATATAGGGATCTCTACAAATCAGAAATTACTCAAAACAATTTTCACACTTCATGCAAGGTAGCTCTTTCATAATGGTGACAAGAATGGACAATCATCTCATAATGCGATAAGGTCATGTTATAGAGAGAGTCTCAATGGACATAACATATTGGAGCTAACACATAGATAAGAGAATTAATGACAATTAGAGTGTTAGCACAGATCAAGGAGTCTTGAAAAACAAAAATAAAAGTAGCATGTTCATGCTTTATTCATCAACTAAAATGAAAAACTATTCAAGTTGAAGTAGTCCAATGGACTTCCTCAAGAAAACAAAAGTATCATAGTCAAGTGTTTTTGTAAATAAATCAGCCAATTGGGATTTTATGTTCACATGATGTTAGGGTCATGAAAGTGACTCTATTTTGGTGATAAAAAGACCCTATGTGTGATTAAAATGAAATCATATTAAGATAATTAAAGAATTTATGAATTTATTCACGAAAATCACATCCTAATATTTTTCTTATGAATTTAACATGTTTGGAATGATTTTGGAAATGATATGAATTGATATTAGGTTGTGGTTTATGGGTTAGGGGTGATTTTGTCTCATTTATGCTGTTTAGGGGGTAAATTGTCATATTTATAGGGGTTGATTTTGTAACTTTTCAATCATGTAAGGACCAAAGTGATATTTTTCACTTTCTATATAAAAAGAAAGTGAAGGGTCGCAAATCTGAAGCGTCGATCACCCATCCACAATTTTTTTCGACGACTCTCCATCTCCCATTTTCGGCGACCTTCGATGACCTTTTGTCTTCCCCGTGCACCGATCATCATTGTCTCGTATCACCACCATGAGACGCATTCTGCCGTCGCGACCTTTCGCATTCCAGCCATGATTTCACCATTTTTCGGTGACCTCCGGTGACAGTTGGGATCCTTGGTGGTCGATCTAGCTTCCCCACAGCCGGATCTATCCATTCCAAGCTTCATCTACCGTTGAAACCATCGGAATCCGCCATCACCGTCGTCGTGCCTCTTCACCTTCCAATTGCGATCTCTCTCATTTTTGGCAACTCCCTAGGACTTGATCTGAACTCCCCATCACCAGAGCTTTCCATTGGTACCTTCGGATCCCATTTCCGCCACCATTTGCTGAAAGACCCACCGGAAAACTAACGTATTCCGGTAGTGCGACTGTTCGTATTTCAGGCTGTCCGTTGGTCATTTTCTCCCCTTCTTTGCATCATATCACTATCGGTTACTTCCTCTCTGCCATGATCAGCTTCATTTCCACCGCTTCAGCCTCCATCGACACCACCATGAGCGGCTGAGTTCCCGGTTGTCTGTTACGGCATAGGCGAGATCAAGATTGACTCCACGACTCTACTTATTAGCTCTCGACTAGTTCGATGAGCACGATTGTAGGACATTTGGTAGTATTGTGTTTCGAATTATATTTGTTTTCATTTCATGTTTGATTTCGATACTTTAATATGGTTTGAGCTTAATTTGTGATGAATATATTGTTGTCCATTGTGATTTAATGTTTTCATAGAACTCGCTGAATGATAAACATTGGTTTGAAATAATTAAATGATGAATATTGCTTTTCATTACTTCACATAGATTGTAATTGAGTTATGATCGGATTTAATTTAATTTATAATATTGTTGAATTTATTGTGAAGTTGGTTGATTGGAAAATACGTGTTGACAAATTGTATTTGTTAATCACGTACCAACTAGTGGTATTGTCTTGTAGCGTTTATCGGCGTTCAATGATAGTCTTTAACCAATCGAACTTGAGTGATCGGGTGAGACTAGATAGATTATACCTATAGTGTCGGAAAGCTATTTCGTTGATTTACCTTGCCTTGTAGGTTTAGGGGATCATAAAGGGTGGAGGAGAATTGTGTGAGTTGGTCTCGTGTTGAACCAAAACCATAATAGCAACGTCTTTATTATAAAGTCTTCATTAGTTTTAATTTCACGTTTTTATTATTTGCATTCAGTTTGTTTAGTTTAATTAATCAAAATTGCCAATTTCATTTCCTCTACTCAAATATACATTAGGTTGTTAGTCTTGCTCTCTGTGGATTCGACCCTGCTTACCGCTAACTACGGTATTTAGGTTTAATTTTGTGGCTGTGACGACTGGTTCGACACATGAGCAAGTACAATAATGTTCTCCTTAACTAACTCTCTAATGAAATGATGTCTTATGTCAATGTGCTTAGTCCTAGAATGCTAGACTGGATTCTTAGAGATGTTAATAGCACTCGTGTTATCACAAAATATTGTTACACAATCTTGATCAACACCATAATCAAACAACATTTGCTTTAACCATAAGACTTGAGTGCAGCAACTCCCTACGACAATGTACTCAGCCTCGACAATGGATAGGGAGATTGCATTTTGCTTCTTGCTGTACCATGTGACAAGATTATTTCCAAGATAGAAATATCCACCCGAAGTACTCTTTCGAACATCCAAACCTCCTGCCCAATCTGTATCACTATATCCAACCAAACAACTGTTAGAATCAAATGAGTACCAAAGTCCAAAATCACACGTACCATAAACATATTTCATGATTCATTTCACTACATTCAAGTGCAACTCAAAAGGATTAGCTTGAAACCTAGCACAAACGCCAACACTAAAACAAATATCAGGCTAGCTTGCAGTCAAATAAAGAAGGCTTCCTATCATGCTTCGGTACATCTTATTGTCTACCTTTTTACCATGTTCATCTTCAGACAACTTAAGGGTAGCACTCATAGGGTTTCTAGCATGCTTTGCACTCTCTAGACAAAATCTTTTCAACATGTTTCTAGCATACTTAGATTGGGAAACAAACATGTTATTTTCCAATTGTTTAATTTGAAGTCCAAGAAACATATTCAACTCCCCTACCATACTCATTTCAAACTCATTTTTCATCAAACTAATGAATTCAAGTGCATGTGAATGAGATGTAGAACCAAACACAATATCATCAATGTAAATCTGTGCACACAAGATTTCATTGTTAACACACTTGATAAAGGAGGGTTTTGTCGGCATTACCTCGTTCATAGTTATTCTCAAAAAAGAAGGTTGTCAACCTTTCATACCAAGCTCGTGGGGTTTGTTTCAAACCATAAAGTGTTTTCTTCAATCTGAATACATGATCAAGTTTGTGGGGGTCTTGAAAGCCAATACGTTGTTCAACATACACTTCTTAGGTGAGCATCCCTTTCAAGAAGGCGCTTTTGACATCCATTTGGAACAATTTGATCTTGAGGCGGCAGGCAACTAATTGTAGCAAGCAGATTGATTCAGGTCTAGCAACAGGTGCTAAAGTTTCATCAAAGTCGATTCCTTCAACTTGAGTATATCCTTGAGCTACAAGCCTAGCTTTGTTCCTAACAACATTACCAAACTCATTAGTTTTATTATTAAAAATCCATTTGGTACCTATTATGTTGATTCCCTCTGGTCTTAGTACAAGCATCCACACATCATTCCTTTTGAACTGTTCTAGTTCTTCTTGCATGGCCTCAATCCAATTTTCATCTTCCAAGGCTTGTTTGACATTCTTCAGCTTTGCAAGAGACACATAATAAAGGTGGTTAATTTCATTTTGTCTTCTCCTTCTTATAACCATTACCTCATTTGGATCTCCAATCATGGTCGAAGGTGGACGAGCTTTTTGAACCCATGTTGGTGGATCTTTTCTTCTTTGGTTTCTCCTTTGAATGCTTTCATCAGAAAGATCAACAACCAGCTCAATCCCTTCATTTTACAATGGTGAATCAGAGGATGACTCTTTGCATGGTGCAAATCTAGTTGTTGTAGCACCAAAAGTAGGTGACAACACATTTGATGAAGGTTTAGGTTTAAGAGATTCAGTAGTGTTCACATGATCTTGTGTAGACACACGAGGAACAATTATGTCTTGAATTTCACATTCTTGAGAATATTGTAAAAAGTCTTCTGCATCACTAAACACAACATTAATGGATTCTAAAACTTTTTCAAAACGCATGTTATAAATCCTAAATGCACGGCTATTAGATAAATAACCAATGAAAACTCCTTTATCACTCCTAGAGTCAAATTTATCTAAGTTCTTTATATCATTCAAAATGTAGCATTAACATTTAAACACATGAAAGTAAGAGAGATCAGGTTTCTTACCTTTCCACAACTCATAGGGAGTTTGAATAGTACCTTTTCTAAGGTAAACTTTATTGGAAATATGACATGCCATGTTAATAGCTTTGGCCCAAAGTCCTGTAGGAAGCTTTTTAGCATTAAGCATCACCCTAGCCATCTTTTGAAGCATTTTGTTTTTCCTTTCCACAACACCATTTTTTTTAGGTGTTTTTTGTGCTGAAAATTCATGGAATATGCCCTACAATTCACAAAAATGAGCAAAATCAGCATTTTCAAATTCCTTTCCATGGTCACTTCTTATTCTCACAATCTTTGTAGCTTTGGAACTCTTCTCAACAAGCAACCTTTTAGCAAATTTCTAAAATGCATTAAATGAATCAGATTCCTCATGCAAAAAATTAACCCAAGCATACCTTGAAAAATAAACACACTACAAGAAAAATGTCTTTCAACATCTAGCAAAATTAGACGCAGAAAGTCAAATTTAGATGCTAAATCTCTTTCGCGTCTAAATTTCGTAGTCGCCACGTAGTTACGAAATCGCTGTCGCAGAAAGTATGGGCGTCTTAATTGTGGGTTAGATGCGGAAATTTTTTTTTTTTTTTGTGACTAGCAAATTAGTTGCTAATTGCTAGTTAAAATAATTCCCCCACTTAGACTCTAATTGTTCAAGAGTAATTTGGTAAAATGTTACCGCGACTAATCAATTAGTTGCAAAATGTACCTTTTAATGTCTAATAATTTGTCGCGAATGCTACAAAAATTAGACGCTAAAGGGGTAAGGGTAATTTCATAAAAGGTTTTCATAACTATTTTATTAGTGGACGAATATATCTTTTGGTGACCAAAATTTGGTGGTTAATTCTAATACTTTTAGACGCTAAATGTGGAATCCAAAAGGTTTTCGCGACTATTTTATTAGTGGACGAATGTATCTTTTGGTGACCAAAATTTCGTGGTTAATTCTAATCATTTTAGACACTAAATGTGGAATCCAAAAGGTTTTCGCAACTATTTATTAGTGGACGAATGTATCTTTTGGTGACCAAAATTTAGTGGTTAATGCTAATCATTTTAGATGCTGAATGTGGAATCCAAAAGGTTTTCGCGACTATTTTATTAGTGGATGAATATATCTTTTGGTGACCAAAATTTGGTGGTTAATTCTAATCACTTTAGACGCTGAATGTGGAATGCAATTATGATAAATTACTTTTTGCTACTAAAAAATTAGTTGCAGAATGTGTTTTTTTTTTTTAGAAAATAATTAGTGACAAAAGTATTTCGTATTAACCTAGTTTATACATTCAACATCAACAAAATAATTGACACAATATAAAAATATGATCACTAACATCAAATATCATATTTTCATATATATATATAGTCCATACATGGATTTTTATGCATGATGAGCAATAAAAATCCAAAATGCACTATCATGTGTGCATAACCAAAAAAAAAAACATGCACCCATATTTTCCCCACTAGCTATCTATCTATCTGTGCATAACTAACAAAAAAATGCCCACCCCATGTACACCATCTAATAGATATATGCAAACAATCCTAAAAAGATGGTCCTACCCCCATGTCAAAATATCTACTACCCATACAACAAAAAAACTAACCATCAATATTGTTAGCATCTCAAGTGTCACCAGTTGAGGTTTTTGAAATAGTTGTAGCTGATGAGGACGAGTCTTCATCAGTTGGAGATGGCAATAGCTGTCGAGTTGGAGCTTTATCAGATTGTTGTAGTTCAAGGGCTATAGTTAGCTGCTTCATCATCTCCAATAGGACTAATTGTTGTTGTTCAAGGCTTTTTATTTTCTCTTTTTGTTGATCAAATAAGATGAGTTGCTCCTCTAACTGTTTAATCTTATTTTCTTGTTGTTGCACTATGCACCTTAACTCTGCTTCTGCTGCAGTATCATGATGCTCAGTTTGTGAAAATGCAAAATTTTGGTTAAATCCGGAAGCTTTACCCATAACTTCTTCACATATTTCTGCTTCTGTTTTTTCACTTTCCCCAGCTTGTGTTTCATCTTGCAGCTTTATCATTTTTTTCCTACCATCAATTCAATGCATAATCAATAAGTCTACCAAGAAAGTAAATAGCAACATAAAAGAAAGAGTACTCAAAGTTCACAGAATATACTGCAACAACAAACAAAATAAAATTGATGGAGTAGAAAAGCAAGTATCTCAAAGATTATCAATCTAAACTTCAATTCCCTAGTTTTAAATTTTAAAGTTAAATATTTACATAAGTTTAAAAACAAGCTAACTGTTAGAGTCATGAAAGTGACTCTATTTTGGTGATAAAAATACCCCATTTGTGATTAAATTGAAGTATATTGAGACAATTAAAGAATTTATGAATTTATTCACGAAAATCGCTTCTTAATATTTTTCTTATGAATTTAACGTGTTTGGAATGATTTTGGAAAATATATGAGTTGATATTGGGTTGTGGTTTATGGATTAAGGGTGATTTTGTCTCATTTATGCTATTAAGAGGGTAAAATGTCATGTTTTAAGGGGCTGATTTTGTCACTTTTCAATTGTGCAGGGACTAAACTGATATTTTACACATTCTTCTATAAAACGAAAATGCAGATCGCGTCCAGAGAGGGGGGCTGTTCACGCCGTTTTCCGGCGACCCTTCGTCTCCCTCCGGCGACGTTTCATCTTCCCAAGCACCGATCCACCATCAGCCACCGCAAGCCGCCACCGCAAGCCGCCACACAACACCGCGACGATACGACTTCCCACCACCGCGTCGTTTCGTCTTCCCGGCGAGATTTCGCCGTTTTTCGGCGACGTTCCAGCTCCCCAAGGGTAGATCTCCCTTCCCCACAGCCGGATCTACACTTCCCTAGCTTCAGCCGCCGCGAAAACCGCCGGAATCCGTGATTT
>NW_022195520.1:0-14019 GCF_008641045.1 Pistacia vera | reverse complement strand
AGACAAAACAACAAAGGAAAGGAAAAGTGCTAAAGAAGTCATCTTTTCACAAGGTAAGTAAATCCTACCAACTTGAGTTTTGATAAGTTTTGAGTAGAGATTTAGAGATTGAGTAGAGATGTATACTTGTATAAGTATGTTATGTTGTTGAGAATTGAGTTGAGATGAATATGTATTATGAGAAGTGCTTTTGATGTATGATGAAAAACGGAATTTGAGATGAAGTTTGAGGGATGTTGTGTAAACCTTTTTAGAAGTGCTTTTCTTGACAGGGATTATGGTTGTATGAGGGAGTTTTCTCCCATTTTAGATGGCCAAAGAATGAAGTATGGTAGTAATTTTAGTAGAGTGTTTTTATGCACATGAGTTGCTTGAGGAAATGCCTAGGTGAAATCTTCCCTGTCACTGCCGTGACTTTCTAAGTAATTTTTGGGCATCTTACGGATTGAACTGGGCTGAGACCAAAAGATAGAAGTTATAGCCCTGTTTCTAAGCTTTAAAACGAGACCAAAACCGTAGCAATCCGAGGTGTATAATGCAAGTTATGGCCTTTTTAGTGTGACCTGTGCAGAATGGCCGTTTTGAGGCAATCTTGTATTTGGCATTTCATTAGTGCATTAGTGAGCATGAGCTATCAATACACATTGTTTATACACTTAAGAAGTAGCTTGAGACATAGTAGAGAAATTGAGTATAAGCTACTTTAAGAGCTAAGAGAAAGAGAGAATAGAGTAGGTTGTGCGATGGGGAACCTGTGAGTAATGGGTAGAGTATTCCCGCATGTATGCCGCATTGAGAGAGAGCGGCATGAGTATGAGAAAGAGAAGTGGTGTAGCCGGTGAGAGTACATGCGGATGAGGGCTATACCCGAGTACCCGAGAGAGAGATTGTGCACTCACATGGCCAAGGGTTCCGAATCCATGCATAACCGAGTCCGATCGGCTAGAACGAGTAGAGGTCACGTAGAGTGGGAGCGAGTCCCGACCGTGCCTCCGGTAAGATGAGGCCATGACTACTAAAGAGAGTTAGTAAAAAGAGTTATGAGAAAGAGAAAGTAATGAGAAGTATAAAGAGAGAGTAAACGAGAACTGTAAGGAAAGAATTAGAGAAAGAGAGTTACGAGGATAGATGAGTAGAGGATTTACTTACTGAGCATTATTTTAGTGCTCACCCCGTTGTTTTCCTATGTTTTGCAGGATCTAGGTGAGGACACGGTCGGATGGATGTCGGCGCTCAAGGAGAAGCGGTTACACTGTCTATTATGTTTTTGATGACTTTTGTACACATTATAATTTTGTGTAAAAATGTATATGTTGTAAAGAATATATATAAATATATATATATTTAATAAAAAGAAAATTTTTGGGCCCAATTTCTTTATATTATTTTATATGGATTTCATTATGAGTATTTGAGTGAAAAGTGGCTATCACAATCAGGGTTAGGCTCAGCCATGTATGACTTATCAAGGATATACAATTTCTTTTCGGACTTAAGTATAATCCGAAGATTACGATATCAGTCCAAGAATTGGATCCATCCAACGTGTTTTCTTTTTTGATTATCGTTCGCAGGTTCATAATGCTCATTTTTAAGTGAATCAACAATTCAGAAAAGTAAAGTCAATATAATGTTTATTATTTCTTAATGTTGTCTTTTATTAAAAACCACTCCCACTATTTTCCTCAGGCCAATAGCCCTCACTATTAACTTCCTCACTATTAACTTGGGAAAGCCCGTTGGCTTTTCTAGTGGACTGAGATCTCATCTGGCCCATTTCAAACCTTCGTTGTGGCGAACAAGCCAAAATGGGTTGATTAGGTAGGCCAACAAACTTAATTCACACAAGTTGATAGCTCCCACTACCAACCTCAGATGTGAAGTAAGCCAACAAGCCAACAAGCCAATCACACAATCCAACGGCCTAGCCATTGTCCTCAAGTGTGATTCCCAGTATCAGTAGAGTGGACACTACATGTCGCCACGTACACTCAACATGTGTACTTCTCTACTATGCCTATGACGTGTTTATCAACCTTCGCTGTAGCAAACAAGCAAAACTGTCATTTTAAGTTGATCCATTATCATTAAGGAAAACTCCAATGAATTTTAACCTCCCACTGGTAGAAGTGTACCCTTCGCTGTGGCAAACAAGGTTCCGACGAACAGTTGTTCGATTAAAACCATGGTGATGGAAGGCATACGTGGCTTAATATATCTTAAGGTTTTTTATTTAATGTCTCACTAGATTATTATCTTTGTTAGAATGTCATTGTTTGGCATGTTATTGAACATTCAACCTTAGCATGCATTCTAAACAAAATAAAATGTGCCAGTACATGGCCCCCTAAAACTGATTTCCTCGAGCCTAGAGGAATCGGTAGGTCAACTTAGGGTTTAAAAATAAATCTTGGATATTCAAGTTATTGCTCCTTCGTTTCTTCTTCACGATCATTACACATAATTTTATAATAAAAAAACATATTCTAATTTAAATCAATAAAATAGAAACCTCGCGTTACATATGAGGGGAGTGAGATGAGGAGAAGAAATATATGGAGATTTAAGAGAGAGAGGCAGGAGACACAAGTCCTATTTGTTTATAAAAATTACAAACAAACCTAATAAACAATAAACAATAGGTCTAAGGCTCATATATCAGGCACCGTGCAATTATCAAACAAGAATATCGCATACATTCAAAAATAATCAATTTTTTGAACTGGGTGGGTTGAATTATCAAGTTACCACCTTAAATGTGCAGAATGAATATTGGCTTTAAAGGTTTCAAAACTGCAATTTAACCCCTGTGAGAAAAACAGAAAGCAAAAACGGAACAATTGGTTTCTTGCCGCGGTGAAGAAATTCTTCGCCCTGGCGAAGTTCATGCACACATGGTCACTACGACGAAGTTTTATTTTGCTGCGGCGACCATGAACTTCCAGAAAACACAAATTGTTCTAGAGAGTTTTATGCCGCAGCGAAGTTTTATTTTGCTGCGGCTAGATCTACTTTTTTGGAATTTCACCGTGATGAAGGTTTATTTCGCTGTGGCCAGATTCACTTTTTGCATCTCGCAGCAGCGAAGTGTTATTTCACTGTGGCTAAGTCGTAAAACAGTGAATCAGGCACAGTAACATCTTTTGCAATTTTTCACATAATGACATGGATCCAAATAAAATCGAATGCTTAAACATTTAACCAGGACACCAACCAACCAATACACATTCAATCAACACATTGTTTAATCAATTGATTAATTAAAACATTCAACATACATAATTTTTGCAGATTTAAAAACACTTCAAATCATGCAATAACATGTTATCAAACATCAATTAAACAATATAATCTAATACCCGAGGCTCTGATGCCATTGTAAGTAATTGATCTACCATATGCAGCGGAAAACAAAAATTCATTCGGTAAATCAATTACCTTTCTTTGCCTAGATCCGAGTATAGATTATACTGTTTACATGTTTATAAACAAAAATCTGTATAAAGTAAATCCATTCAAGGATTAGAATACTTACATACATTTGGAGGCTCCTTCGAATATCTCTGATTTCGGATAGGAACACTGTTCATAGTTACTATTCATGGTTACTGTTCACCATCTACTATTCACCATCAACTGTTCATCGTCTACTGTTCACGTGATTTTCGCCAATCGATCCAAAGTAGGATTACACTCACGAAAGTCCACACGAAGATAATCCGCAGAACCCTTGATTATTTTGCTAGAACAATCAAGGGCTTCAACAATCAAGAAAGAAGAACAAGAAAAGTTTTCTTCTTGAGAGAGAGAGAGATAGGGTGGCTAGGGTTTTAATTGAATGAATAATTCTCATATGTTTTAATTTTAAGTAACAATTAAAACCCGATTCCACTTAGGAATAGTCATGGGCTCCAACCCTAGTTTACCCTTGCAACCAAACAAAGCCTTTATGGTATTTTAATTAATTAATTATTATTATAATTAAAATAAATTAATATTTAATTAATAATAATAATTCATTTAAATATATACAGAGATATATTTAAATATAATCTCACTAATTTAAGTTTAATATTAAAATTAAATACAGGCAACAACCTCAGCAAATTTAATTACACTGTGAAATTACCAAAATACCCCTTCATCCTAAAAGACGAAAATACCCTTCTCACAAATTGATTCTTAAATTATCTTCTAAGTGTGTGACCTGTAAGCTCCTCGTCATATCGACAATGTGTAGTATAGCGATTAACACCAATTAATCGTCTCACTACACATAGACCAAGATTGACCCCTAACAAGGCATCATGGCCACCCGATAGATTCGGATTCAGCGAAACTGCAGCCTATCAATGGTATGGTTATCGTGCAATCAAATCATTTCATCAACTGTTATCTCATCGAGACTGAGGTACAGAAATAGTGTCAACCTCAGATATCCTCGACATGTTTGTATTTAGTTACTAGACCTATGACAGGAATATTAAATTGGATTGAGTATCAACTCAATCCCACTGTGGCCACAGATTTAGTGTCATTGTGATTTACTAAATTACCCAGTGAGATAACTACTCCCATACCTAGGAGTGATGAATCTTTTTTCGATCCACCATAGTCTCGATACACTTCTCAATGTAGCCAATCGTTGCCATATTGATAGCTCTCAATAGAACTACGTTGGGCTAGTGTCAAACTACACCAATTGGTGCACAAGGCGCTCTGGTGATCTCAAGTCTAGGATCACATGCACCACCATCCGTTAGAGGATTTATTTCATACACACTAGGGTTACCATCTATATGGAATCCTCTGGTGGGTCTGTCTAGTGAACTTGCCTCTAGCAAGCACCCATACGTTGCACCAAGTTGTCAGCAAACAACCTTGACAAGTGAGATCAGTCATTGCCTTACGACAGGGTCGTTCAACACTATGATAGCCTTACCGTATTATCTGTGTCCTTGGTCAGAATAATACTAGGGCTACGGACGTTCTAGAATGGCCACCATATGTGATCATAGGGTTCTCACTATCAAGATTTAAAACACTTGATACCCTCGTCACGGTTCTATCATCCTAAGGACATATATCATTACATACACAATATAGAAGAATATGCCTTTTATTGATAAATAAACATTTATTACAGAGTCAATTTTACAATAATTGATTGGCTCTAGGGCACATACTCTAACATTATGTAGTAAAATCCCTCCGTCATCTAATCCCGATTAAGTATAGGTTCATGGTATGTTAAAACCCTTAACTGAATCTTTATCCGAATTGTCAATCAATACAATGAAATGTGTCATCATGAAACTCTTTTTCATATGACTATTTGTACTCTGGCCAGAGATTTCATTTTTCTAATGTTTATTAACATTCGTCTAGGAACTCTAGACCAAACTATTTCGAGTCAACGGATCCCATCTTGACCATCACTTGTCCTCGCACATGAATAACATATAACCAAACTGGCTTCTTATACAAAACATAACTAGTCTCGTGTATATACACCATATGAATCATATGCATCTTAAGTGGCGTCCAACCTTGATGTCTCAGGTCAAGGATCAGTGATACACTAGTACGATCCTACGATGTATCATTAACCACATTCTAAATGTCTATGTGATTCATCGTAATTGGTCATATTCAATAAATGGTCCACTAACTGTTTGTCCATGCTAATGCCCTAGTGACATAACTCGTATAATCACCCACACTAATACCATCACATGATATTCAATAGAGGCATTTAGCATGCCTACTATGTAATATTATTGCTCAATTAACATTATTTACGTAAGGAATGCTTCGATGATTTGATCTTCTAAAGATCCGTATCATCCGGACATTTTACATGCATTATAAATAGTATAAATGAAGCAGTAAACAACATATGAAATCAGAACTCTTTCTTCCATTCTCAAAAGAGTATTGACAAGATATAATGCCCTGAAATCGACAACACAATTGGTTCCTAAGGCATACACTAACACTATGTGCAGAAGAAAGACAATCATAGCTAACATAGTTGGAGGTAGGGTATATGGTACCTATAAAAGATCTGCAATGGTGGTGCAAATGTAGTCGGCTGTCCAAGTAGGTTGTTGAGTAAATTGAGAAGAATGTCAAGGCGGTGTTGGTTCATTTGGAGAAGAGTCATCAAAAGGAGAACTAAGGGGTGACTGCAGTATAGGAGGATTAACAACATGTGATAAAGGAATTGGGCCCTAGCTTCCATCTTTGTTAAAGGTGTTTTCGTCTTTAGGCCTATTTGGGTCGAGGACATTTTTTGGCCTTAACACTTTGCCCCATACTCTCTAAGCTAAGTAGTGTTTAGCTTAGAGAGTAGGCATTACATGGAAGTGTATCTAGTCGACCTTCGTGACTGACCAGTTGAACTTATGAACTTGTTGCTTCTCCATTCCCGAGAATGAATAATATAGATTTTGTTGTCGGTGATGCATTCGGTACGCCAGACCAAATGGATGGAGGTGAAACATAGTCATGAACGCACTCGGTGCATCTGACCGAGTGAAGGAGTAGAGTTGACCTTGTTTAACTCGCCCGGTGTACCGAGTCAAGGGGGAGCACGAAAGAATCTGCTCGAAATATCCTCACTCAGTATGTCCTCCCGAGCAGGAAGGTATGCAAAGCCTCCCATGAAGGTGTCCTCACTTGGTGTATCGAGACAAATGGTTGGGTGTGTGAGCTGTCCCATGAAGGTGTCGTTAGTCGGTGTATCGAGCCGAGTGAGTGGGTGTGCGAGCTGTCCTATAAAAGTGTCCTCACGCGGTGTAACGAGCCGAGTGAGAGGGTGTGCGAACTATCCCGTGAAGGTGTGCTCACTCGATATTTCAAGCTGAGCGGAATACGTTAGGGTTAATCTAGTGGTGGTACCTTAGGCTGATTGGTTGAATCTAAATGAAGAGGCATATGTGCACTTCCAATCAAGTGGCTAGTTCATTCACTCGGGATGACCGAGAGGGTGGAGGTCGTGTTTCGCTTAAGCGGTGTTTGTCATGAGGTCGGAGAACCAAGGTGGACAATCAGTACGTCCAGTGGTAACTCCACTTGGTCAAGTGAACCGAGCAATGTGAAGCTGGATAATCTATCTTTCGACACGTGTACAATCGAGATGTCTTCTGAATTTGGGAGGGAAAGCGAAATCACACTGTTCGATGACCAATCGTAGGCTGCCATGCATAGGCTTTAACAGTTTTCGTCGATAAATGCGTGGGGGCAGCTGTTCATTTCATCTTACTTCCCATTTCTCTCTTCTGTTTTTGTGTTTTCTCTGTATGTCAGTTTTTCTCCGCAGCAGTGAAAGATTTTAGGAACTTTGGCCGTTTTTATGGTAAACACTTGCTCCTTTGTACTTTTTTCTGTTTCCTTTCTTCGTTTTTGTGGTGTTTTTGGGGAGATTTGAGTAGAGTTTGGTAGATTTTTAGGGAGTTTGAGAAGGTGGCGTTGTGTTTTTTGGGTTAAAAGGAGTAAGCAAACTGAGTGATTTTGAATCTTAGGTTTAGCGTTTGGGAGATTTTGGGTGTTCAAGTTTTATTTAGTATGGCCCGCGTGTGGAGAGTCTGGGTTTTCAGTGCTTTTTGGATTTTTCTGGGCTTTCTGGGTTTTAAAAGATAAAATTGTTTTGAGTTGCTTTCCCATTTGGCTCGTCTCGATTTGCTTGACCGAGTCGAGTGTGGTACTTCAGGTGAGGTAGTTTCTAGTAAGGACTGACTATTTGGGTTGCCTGGTCTTCCATACCAAGTGGTGAGAGACTTGCACGGGCGAAACTGAGTCAAGTAGGTATTCAGTCGCCCGGGCCGAGCTGAAGGTCGCATAGAAGTTCAGTGTTTTGAGAACCGACCGGTCGGTGGCTTAGGGCGAGTGGGGCTTCAGAAGAGGGTTGGACTTTGAATTGAGAGTCGGTCGGTTGCTCGGGTTGATTGGACAGAGTATTCGATGTCAAGGTTAGAGTTGAGCGAGTCGAGTGGGGCTGAGTGAAAGATAAATGCATGGAGAATCAAGCATATCATACTATAACAAGTATAGTCATAGTTTAAAATATAAATTTCAATCAAATTGAAATAAGTAAGGTAGAACATGTTACCTTAAGCCCTTAGCAACCTTGGAGCTTATTAATTTCTAGAGAAATTAAGCAAAAAAGTATACACACCAAGAGAAGAAGAAATTTGACCAAAGAAAGATTTAGGGTTCTTAGAGATTTTGATCTCTACACAAAAATTGATATATCATGTTCTTTATATAGGAATCCTTGTAAACAATTCAATAATTGTTTTGGACTTCCTTAAACAATTCCATAATTGTTATGAAGTTGTTAAACTTCTTTAAATAATAACATTGGATTAACATTTAATCACAATTAACAATTTAACTCTTAAATTGTTTATATAACAATTTAACCCTTAAATTGTTTACAATTACAACCCCTTGTAAAATCCAATTTAATATAAAGAAAATGATTAATATAAATAACTTTATTACCTTTGGTAGGTGCTAGCCAACCTTGGATAATCAACTCTCTTTGGCTATTTCTTCATTCTCCTTGTTTTTATGTGTGACCTCTTAGGTTCACTGTGGCCTAGCCGTGGGCCAATATCACAGACTATTTCGATATATTTTGTCAAACTCTTTATGAACAAAAATCCCACTGATTATAGTAGGCATCTAGCAATGCTCCATAACCCCTAAGTCACAATGAAGATATACTCAAAAGAACCTTTTTAAATCATACACGTTGTATAATCAAATCCTTCCGTTGTCTAATCCCAATTAAGAATGGATTCATGGTATGTCAAAATCCTTAGCTTAATTTTAATTCAATACTATGGAACGTGTCACCATGAAAAAACCTTTCATGTAACTTTATATACACCGGCCGGAGATTTCCCTTTTCCAATGTCTTGACATTTGTCTAGGAAATGATATCAATCTATACCAAGTCAATGATCCCATCTTGACTATCAATTGTCCTCACACATAAACACACATGGCCAAATGGCTTATTAACACAGGCATGATTAGCCTCATGTTTGTACACCATATGAACCATATGCGTTTATGCAGAATCCAACCGTGATATCTCAAGTCTAAGGATTAATAATACCTAGTACGATCTTATGATAATAATTGACTACATTTTAAATGTCCATGTGATTCATCATAAAGGCATATTCGATAAAAAGTTCACTAACCGGTATCCATGCTAATGCCTAGTGATATAACTGATAATCACCCACACAAGACATCACATGATATTCTACGGAGGCATTCAGCATGCCTACTATGTAATATTATTGCCCAATTAATATTACCTATGTAGGGAATACTTTGATGATTTTGATCTTCTAAAGATTTGTATCATCCGGACATTTCACATGTAATACATATATATAAATGAAGCAATAAACCACATGTGAAATAAGAACACTTTCTTCTATTGATAAGATAAAATGTATATACAAACTATATACATTCACATATATATACAAAACATAATGCCTCTGAACCGATGACACGATTGATTCCTAGGGCATACACTAACACTGAGGTAGAAGTTAGGGATGAGTACGAGAATGCCCCAACCATGGTGATGATGCCTGAAGGTGGGGGCGTTCCAGTCAATATACTGAAGTGGGTGAACGTGGCCACCCCTAGGCCGAGTGGCCATACCCTGAGTGATGGTAAGTCAGAGAGGCAAGAGAGGAGTGGGGAAGGCTCCGATAAAGAGTTTGCCCTCTACCAGTAGTTGCTCCGAGGACGAGCCAAGTCTACTCGGTAGCGGGATATTGAGTAGGGATTACTCGCCTTTGTTGAAGGATAGTGATGTGTGGCAGATTCGGACGATGTATCACATCCCAGAGTCTATCAAAATCAGGGTACCGAGGTTGTACGATCGGGTCGATTGGGAGATGAAAGGTTGGGTGAGTGCCTATAAGAAATGGTTCCACGAGGTGTTGAGGCTTCCCATCCCTCGTCTTGTCTGGGAGGTCTTGAACCATTTCATGATTGCGTCGACCCAGATCATGCCAAACGGGTGGAGGTTACTGATGGCTCTGGAGGACCTTTGTGTGCAAAACCAAGTGATGTTTGGGCTGCATGAGCTATTATACTCGTATTTTCTAAAGGAAAACGATAAGGATAAAGCTGATACCTGATCAACCTTAGGCATGATAGGGCTCATCTTGTGACTGACCTTTGGTCGAGTGATAAGAATTGGAAGGAGCAGTACTTCTTCATGAGGGGTGAGGCGGTTTTTGAGGAGAGAGGCTAGGGTGAGATTCTGTACACCTATCGAGCGACTGGTGAGAAACTTTGTCTTTACCTTGGATTTTGATTACTAAAATCTTATTGTGTTTCTTCTTTGCAGATCTTGAGTTCAACCGAGCTAGATAGAGTGGGGACGGCTTGGACGTGCATACCTAAAAGATTCTTGCCATTCTAAAAGTGCAGAGGGATTGGCAAGTCGTGTTGGAGGAGGTAAACCTGAAGATGAGTCACCTTCGAGCCGGAGTGGGTATGATTTAGCGAGGTATCCCCTTCCCTTCGCTGAAGCAAACTTGGAGTGTGTTGCTTATCCACTATTGTAATCATATTTTGTCTGGTAAGTCGAGGCTGAACCCTCTAACTGTTGAAGAGTTGGTGATTATAGAGAAGCTTATGAAGAAGTTGACAGTCCCAAGCGTGAGTGAGTCTATTGCGAGACGTCGCGAGAAGCGGAAGTGAGACTCCTCGGCCAGAGAGGAGAGAAGGGTGGAGGATGTGATGGTAACTCTACCAAGTGGTGCACCTACGGCCGGGACTGGGTCATCCAAAACCGTGGTCTTGGATGAGGAGATTGAGATGCTTACTTTTAGCATCCTAGCTTTTGTGTCAACCTATTCAGACGCGGCTTCCATGAGCCAGTTGGCTGACTCATTCCTGTTGCTGGTGTACGAGAGACGTCTGACCAGATAGGTGTGGTCGCGGCCATTGACCAGGGGGTTTCTCACGCTTTCCAAGTATAAGTCAGATTTTTTCCTTAGTGTGTTTATTGTGATTGTATACTAATTAAGTTGTTTTGTCATGTAGGCATTCACCAGCAGCCTGCACCTAAGGAAATCCATCGTGTCGCAGGAGAAAAGGACATAGAATGTATCCAAATCCAATGCCAATCTACGATAGAGAGAGGCACCGGCCTAGAGAGCCTAGCGGGAGAGCTAGCAACGTCTGAGGGAGGTCGAGGCTGAGTTAGAGCTATTGAGGATAGAGCTGACAGAGAAGAATACGGAGGCCGAGTCCTTGAGGGAGAAGTGCCTAAGTATCACCGATGGCGCCATCATCAAGGCTAGGGGAGAGCTGATGCTAGAGTACAAGGTCGGCCATTTAACGGTAGGTCTCATTCCTTTCATGATTGCCATGACCTAGGTTGGTTCAACGTTAAGGTTGTACTCTAGAACTTTGTATTGGTTCAATCTGGATGGTCTGTTTTTGGCTTTAGTCCGCTAACGGTCATATGGTTTTTTGACTCTGTTCAGATTGTGTGGAGGGGTTTGATAAAGGGACTCAAACGATATGGACTCTGACCTTCATTATTCTGTCTTTGGTGGCGGTCGTCATATCTGGCATGTCTCATCTGGTTCATCTCATCTTCCTCCCACCTTATTTGAATCACAGCTCTAGCTAGGGCATCTTCCATTGTAGTGCAGCCAAGCTTCGTCAGGTCTTTGTATAGTTCTCCATCTGGGAGGAGACCCTTTCTGAAGGCGTCTACTACCGTCTCCGGGTTGCAAGATGGGATGGAGATTTTTTCTTTGTTAAATCTGTTGACGTATTCTCTTAGTGGCTCCCCCCTTTTCTGGTAGACTCTATATAGGTCGGCCAATAGTTTCTCGAGTTTCTTGCTGTTGGTGAATTGTTCAATGAAGGTGTCGGTGAGTTGGGCGAATGAGCTGATTGAATTGTTTGAGAGGTTGGTGTACCACTGAAGAGCTGGTTCGGAGAGGCTTGAGCCGAAGCTCTTACACATGTCGGCTTCCCTCAGTGTTTGGGGTATCGAGACGGTAAACATTCGCTGCTTGTAAGAGGTATATGGTCATCTAGGTCGATTGTGCCATCATAGGGCTTCATGCTGGGGATGGTGAATTTGTGAGGCATCTCGGCTAGCGCGATTGCATCCACAAAGGGTGAATCGGCATAGTAGTGAGGTTGACTCTTTTTGTTTGGGATTGACACTCCAGGTATGCGCCTCATCATTGCCTCTATGTCAACTAGTCTTTTGGCCGATATCTGCTCCATGGGCGAGGCGGAGACCACTAGGTCGTCCTGTTTGACTCGGTTGGTCATATGATTCGCACTTGGTGCGTTTCTTTAGGTCAAGCCACGTGGTGTAACCTGATGAATCATTTCGTCGTGTGTCGCTTGGTATTCTGGATCTCCATTCACTCTTTCTGGTTGGGTGGCTCCCATTGTGACTGATCGGGTGTTTCGCCCCACATTGATGGTAAGAAGGGTTATTTGGGATTCGCTCGATCCGCTGGGATGGATGGACTTGAGTAGGATGGTTTGAAGAGGAGAGAGCCTGCTCGACTCGTGAGGATGAGTCGAGTCGAGTGAGGTTTGGGTAGGGATGGCTGATTGAAGGTGAGACGAGATGGCAAGGATGGGTGGCTCTTGTTGTGGTGGGCTCTCATTACTTGGACGCCTTGATCTCGTGTCTGAAGTGGATCGACTGAGGGTGGTTCTATTGGCAGCCCCCATTCACTATGATTCAAGGCTTAATCGTCCACTAATGATGAACAAAGTTGGCGCAACCTCGTATCTGAGATCGTTGGTCTATGCTTTGGAGTTTGGAGAGGTTGCATGGATGGAATTGATGCGCGGAACCGATTGGGTTCTACCTGACAAGGCAGAAGCTCAAGATCATAAAATTGACTTACCTTCTCTTTTAAAGATTGGTTTTCGGCCCTGATGGATGCGTTTTTGGCCCGGATGGCAGTGTTCTCAGCTTCCAGTGCAGTCACCTTGTCTGAGTGCTGTTACATAAGGGCAGTCAGAGCTTCCAGTCTAGCCTCGAGGCCATGATTAGTGTTATCAGAATTTTCAACCATAAAGAGTTTCATTACGTAGCAGGGTCTGTGAGACGAATGATTGCCAGAGGCCCCACGGTGGGCGCCAAACTGTAGATTTAAAAATCTACCTTTACAAAAATAGGGACTAATCCCGTGAGGTTGAGGCCACTAGCGATCTGTTGCACCTGCACAAGCAAGAAAACAAGCGTGAAGAAGACGGAAAACACCGGGGTTGATGCGACTAAATCAACCTTAGCAAGTGCACTAGTCGTGTTCAAGTTATAAAGTGATGAGTTGAGTATCATCCCACAAAGATCAAAGCAATTATTCGTAATTACCTAAAACTACCTAATGTTATTTGAGAAAATGAAAGTTTGGAGTGTAAAACTAATGGATTAAAAATAACTAAATTGAACAAATAAACTATGTGAAGAACTTTGCAATATTAATGAAGTTAAGGTACATATTTCCCCCTAATTATGCTTGACAACCACTCTTAATACCCGTTTGTGCTATGAATTGGTACGTAGGATTCTTCTAAGACCAATTATCCTTATTCAGGCATAATATTCAACTTACTACAGATCCCTATTTGGTTACTCTGAAATTAAGAAGCATAAATTCATCAATCCCTTACGACTAATTCGCTTTATTCGGTTATGAATTAGATGGACCACAAATTAATCCTAGAATCTCTATTCGATTACTTCTTGTTTTAATATGTTGTGTACTTCTAGTTTTAATATGTTGTGCAATGTTATTCCCATAGAACAATTATGAATATGAATTAAGCAATAAACCCTAACTTCTCTATTCGAAACATCATCAAGGTAATTTAATCAATCCAACATTCATAAAGCATTAAACCTAAACTCTTGCACAAATTCATAAACATAAATCTGGTATTAAGAATAAAAATTGTTCAAAACATAATTAGGGTTCCATC
>NW_022195519.1:0-5643 GCF_008641045.1 Pistacia vera | reverse complement strand
CGAAACCCTAAAACTACCGACCGGATAAGAGTTCTAGTGGTTACCCATTATTAGCAACCGAGTAGGGATTCGAAATCAAGACCTTTTGAATAATACACCAAAGAGTCCCTATCAAATCACTCCGCTACTCAGAGGTAGTTAATATATTTGTCGTAAATTTAGTTACAGTGATTAAATTTGAACTTAGACTATGCTTCTCTTATCTATTATTTGATCTTCTTTCAAATCATAGTTATCCTTTTCTACGACATTCGCGTATAAATGATAAAGTAATACGGAAGTTGAACTATAAAATGATGAGTTTAAGGAAGACAAAGACACTAATTATGAGAAATTTGAAACTTTGGAGAAGAATTATGTTGTGGAATTGACGATTATGGTTTGATTTGATCTAAGTTGTTGATCAAGAAACTTGCAACAATATTGATGTGTAAGTTCAGAATCTGAATTCAATTTTTGTTAACTTCACGGTCTTAGGAAGATTAATTGAGGTACATGCAAATTGATCCGGATACTCTCGTTCACCAAAAAAAAAAAATTGATATACATATAATTTTTACTAGATTGCTTCCCTAGTTAATAAATACGGGTACGACAAAAAAAATGTATGGGTATGATATGGTAAATGGTGAAAAATACATTTGTAAAAATTCTGCTATAAAATTCAGATACGGGAATAATACAATATGGGTATGTATGAGTTTAATACGGCACATTATTAATAATATGTTTTAAAAAACATAGCACTATCAATCTTGGTTTTAGCACTTTTCATAGACCACCTAGTTAAAATTAATATATCATTTTAAATATAATTTATGGGTATGATACGATAAATAATGAAAAATACGTTTGTAAAAATTTGACAAAAATTTGGATACGAGAAAAATACAGAAATAATTCGTAAATAAAACGTTTAAGACATATAGTTCACGAATAATATGACTAAGCAAATAAAGTATAGAAATTCATGAATAATACATGAATTATATGGTTGAGCGGTATAATTCACATTTTATTTGCGAATTTACTATCTAGATTTGCTTCTCGCGGATTTTCAAAACCCTTTTGTGCAAAAAAGGGATACATATTTGAAATGGATTGATGACAAGTTATTATATTTGAAAAGGAATAACCATAATTTATGGGGGATTTTTAATAAAATAACCCATTACTGATGAATAATCATAATAAAAAAGAACCCTATCAAAATATGAATATTCCCAAACCCCTCGTATTTTGTAAAAGTTTCAAAGTAACCCCATCCTTCTTCCTCACCCAGCGGCCTCGTAAGGTAGCAGAGATTTAACGAGGGTTTTTCCATTTTTGCAAAAACGTAAGTTCGCAAGATAAACCAACGCAGTTTGTTCAGTGAACATCAAAACATGTCCTTCGACCAACGGAAAGCAGCCACGCTAGCATCACTCAACTCCTCCGTCACTGACAAATCACCGAAAGGAACGTTAGACACCCCCATCATCCCCCTCATCAACGCCCTCAACTCCCATCCCAATTACTTCACCACCAGCTCCTGCTCCGGCCGCATCTCGCTCTTCTCCCACCCCAAGAACCGCCCCAAGGGTGGCGCCTGGCTCTACATCACCCACGACCCAGCCGACGCTGAGTCCGTCGTCTCCCTCCTCTATCGTTCCCCACCGAGCCACTTACCCAGCTGCGTCCTGCCCACGCCGAACGATCTGGTGTTCCGGTTCGAACCGTTGATAGTGGCTGTTGAGTGCAGGGACGTCGAGTCAGCTCAGTCCTTGGTATCGATTGCGGTGTCTTGCGGGCTCAGAGAGTCCGGGGTAGCGAGTGTGAGTAAGCGAGTGATCGTCGGGATACGGTGCTCGATAAGGCTGGAGGTGCCATTTGGAGAGAATGGTGCCATTTTGGTGTCAAGAGAGTACGTGAGGTTTCTCGTGGGTGTGGCTAATGAGAAAATGGAGGCTAATAGGAGGAGGACTGAAGGGTTTTTACAAGCTTTGATGGGTTGTAATGGGTTGGGGCTCTCGGTTTCCACGAACGATGAGAATGGGAATCATGTGGATGAGGAGAAAGTAAAGGCTGATGATTCCCAGTTTGGTAATTACGTTTGTAATGTGGGCATTACTTGTGATTTTGATATTGATGGTTGTGAGCTAAATTGGTTTCATGGTTCATTGATTTGATAGCTTTATGTTGTTTATTTTTGTTATAATAAATGCTAGATGATAAGACAGTGTGTTAAGAGTTCAGTTTAGTATTTAGTGAAGATGATTTAATGAAGAATGTGTTAAGAGCTTCGGTTAAGCTATTGAAGAAACAAATCTTTGAAACATTAAGCAATGATTATGTTTCTTGCTTTCTTTGGAGAAAGGATGTTTTGGTTATGCTTGATTGTAATAGTCGAGTCTAGTTTTTATTTGTCTGCCTGGACATCTTTGTTGTGCTGTCATGTATTTGTCAATCAGGAAATATGATAAGGTTTATGTATATTTACTTGAGATATGGGTGCTTGGTTTTCTCTACAAAGTTCAATTTTCTGCTCTGGGCTGTGTGTGGAAACCTCTAGTAGTACTATTACATACTAATATGCATCTGATTGCAGGAAACGTTTCTATTTAATGTGACAGCGAGTTTGAGTCTTTGAATCATTGGCAGGGCCAGCGGGAGATTCTAGTTGCAGTCTGTCTGCTACTCAGATAATGATTTCTGGTGACCCTATAGAGAAGTCATACCTTTGGGGTCATTCAGCTTGCACATTGGGAACCACCAATTGCGATTACAAGATTCTTGTATTTGGTGGTTTTGGGGGTATGGGAAGACATGGACGCAGAAATGATACTTTACTGCTAGATCCATTACAAGGAACATTAAAAGTAATTCATGCTGAGAGCTTTCCATCTCCACGCTTGGGTCACACTTCTTCTTTGGTTGGAGATCGCATGTTTGTTATTGGAGGCCGGGATCATCCCTTGAACATCCTGAGTGATGTATGGGTTTTCAATATAAACAATAATGCATGGACATTGGTAGAATGTGCTGGTTGTGTTTTTCCTCCTAGGTAATATTTTGAGTGCATTTGCCACTATTATTTATTTTTTTTTTTTTTGGCATAAAGATGTATGCAATATGTATTATTTTAAGAGATTACCTTTCTTTCATCAGCACTACCACTGAAGGTTCAAACAATATACCAAATATCAATTTGAATATAGATTCATATTTCTTCTGACTTGAGCTTTCTAATCTTTGTACCAATGTCCATCATTCTTATATCTATTGTAGGTTTCTTAATTTCAATACATCCAGTGATTTCTACTTAAAAGCCCACGAGTTTTTCTCTTTTTAGTTCTTGATATATATGTAAATTATATGTATCCTATATAGGCATCGGCATGCTGCAGCAGTTGTAGGCTCAAAGATATATGTGTTCGGTGGTCTTAACAATGGTACAATCTTTTCATCTTTGCATGTGCTCGACTCAGATAATCTCCAATGGGAAGAATTATTGGTCAGTGGGGAATTGCCCTGTGCCCGACATTCTCATGCAATGGTGGCATATGGATCTAAGTTATACATGTTTGGAGGGTTCAATGGAGAGAAACCGCTTGGAGATTTTTACAGTTTTGATGTCCATACATGTTTATGGAAGAGGGAAGAGGTAGCAGGAAGAACTCCAAATGCTAGGTTCTCCCACTCAATGTTTCTCTACAAAAATTATCTTGGAGTGATTGGGGGTTGTCCAGTCGGACAACATTACCAAGATTTGGCATTACTTGATCTGCAGCTCCAAATGTGGAAACATGTGAAACTCGATTCCATGAGTAAAGAGTTGTTTGTCCGGTCTACTGCCAATGTGGTTGGTGATGATCTTATAATGATCGGTGGTGGTGCCGCTTGCTATGCTTTTGGATCAAAGTTTAGTGAGCCAATTAAAATCAACTTGCTCCCAGCCCCCATAGTGTCCTTTGATGATTATCACACACCTGCAGAGATTGGAGAAAAGCTTGTAATTCACCAGTGTGAAGGGGTAACAGAAGAAAAGAACATTGATGTTCAAGGTACAAAAACTGGGGATTTACAGATTTCAACTCCAAATTCTGACTTAAATTCTGAGGCCGAATCACATTCTGTGAACAGTGGACATCAGATGGTTGCTTCACACTGGGTTATGCAACTTGATAGAAAATATGCCAAGTTAGGGAAAGACATATTGAAAAAGTTTGGATGGTTAGACCTTGTAAGGAAGGCTTATCCACGGGAAGATGGAATACATATATGTTTCCCCGTGACACAAAAATTCTGCTCTATGTTCCATGAAAAGCAGCATTTTTTTGGAGCTGAATCTGAAGGTTTGATTAATCTTCAGTTATCTAAACCATTTACAGGCGAAGGTGTTCTGCTAAATGAAATCTCCTGTTCAACAGCATTGCATCTTCTTGAGGAATGTGGGTCCACTAAGCAGGCAGATGAAGTTGTTGAAGTCAGAAGAACTTCCAAATCTCCCTTAACAACAATGACTGAAGCAGTTGCTTCTTTGATTCAGTGTAAAGGCCTGTCACCTTCACTCTTAGAGCAGCTACCCTCTAGGTCTGTGCTCCAAAATTTCTCTTCTTTCTTTCTGCCCCAAAGCTGTATGAACTGTGTTACAACCCCAAATTCAGTTGGATAGAAGCTGTGCAGTGATTTGCTGGCAAATTTATAGTTTATCCGTACATGCAGTGCCTGTCAACTGTATTAACATCTTTGACTTCTTCAGATGGGAACGGCTTGGGGATATTGTTGTGCTTCCAGTGACATCCTTCAAGGACCCAGTATGGGACTCCATTGGTGAAAAGCTTTGGCCTACCATTGCCAAGTCACTTAAGGCTTCTCGTCTTGCTCGTCAAGTAAGCTATATGCATGTTTTTTATCAAAGTTATTGCCTTATTAAAGGCTCCATATGGGACATATTTGATGATTACACTCCATGTTGAAAAGATCTGCTTGCACTTGTACTTTTCAAATGAATAAATAAATATATATATTGCAGTTGTACATTTCAAATAAATAAATATATATATATATATTGAAATGTATGTCAACAGTAGAAAATTCCCTCTTACTTCTATAAATCATCTGTGATTGATAATATGAAGACAATAAGTTGGACAATGGTTTATATTGGAAATTTGATATTTTGTTTATTTACCTGGTTTTTATTATTAGCTGTGGACCTGTATCTCCATGTTTGTTATGAGCTATTCATTTCTGGTCTTTTTATAACAGTAACATAAGGCTATATATCATACTGTCAAGTGAGTAGAAATAAGTTATATCATTAAGCTGGTGCTTTATATTATGTAAATGATTCCTTATGCGAGCTAGAAAACTTCAAAACCATGATTAGGTAGGATGCGTAGTACAACTTGTGAAATTCACTCTCCAAAGTTCTAAGCTAATAATTGGTTTATACTGAGCCTATGAACGCTTATATTCATTCATGAATTTGTTTCTGTTTCTCAAGGGTCGAGTTGCATCAACTGGTACAAGGGATAGTACTTTGGAGATGCTTGTAGGAGATAATGGCTGGGTCAACCATTGTGAGAATGGGATTCTCTATTCCTTTGATGCTACCAAGTGCATGTTCTCCTGGGGCAATCTCTCTGAAAAGCTTCGAAT
>NW_022195518.1:0-1790 GCF_008641045.1 Pistacia vera | reverse complement strand
ATTATTTTAATTTTTAAAAACTATGAACAGAGGTAATATTAGATAATGATAATGCTTTAATCAAAATAAACTTTTCCAATTGAAAGAAGAATCAAGATTCGTTAATTATTGATAAGATCTAGTTTCAATTTCAAAACGAAAAAGGGCGACACGTGGGATGGAAAATATATATAGAACAGCCTGTGTACTCAGCTTAAATTACCAATTTAAACGAAGGAAAGATAAATTAGTGGAGTATTTATAACAGTCAGCACTAGGCAATGAACCGTTGAATAAACTGAGTGGTTAAATAAATATTCAAAATTGGGGTCACCTTCAGTGGCCAGCTTTTGACCTTGCTCCATGAAAATAGACATGCTTTGTCACTTAAATAATCCGCCTGTTGTTGATATGTTAAAGGGGAAACGACTTACACCTACCCAAAAGGTTTTAAAATAACAATCAAGTACCTTCTGTTAGTGAAAAGTCTAGAATACCCTTTAAAAAATATTAGTCTATTTTCTTAATTACTTTTAAACCCCTTAAGTTTATTAATTCCATCAAATACCTCTCGAAAAAAGTTTAAAACTTAATAAAAACACCCCCACCCACCCATACTTGCCAGATTCCGACGGCCACCGCCGGTGGTAGCTGGAATCTGTCATAACGGTCTAGCCACCATTGGAAATGGTTGATAATTCACCGATCTGGCTTTTTTCGGCCAGATCAATGGCCAGATCTGGCCATCGATGGCCGCAACACTTGCTGACGTGACTGTCAAAGATGTGGTCGTCGTTGACAGTCAACGACGGCCATTTCTTTGGCTATCAGTTTCAGGCCAAATCTGTGAATTATTAGCCATTTACGGTGGTGGCGAAGACCGTTGTGACAGATTCCGGTTACCACCGGCGTTGGCTGTCAGAATCTGGCAAGTATAGGTGGGTGAGGGTGTTTTTATTAATTTTTAAACTTTTTTTCTAGGGGTATTTGATGGAATTAATAAACTTAAGGGGTCTAAAAGTAATTAAAAAATAGACTAATATTTCTCAAAGGGTATTCTAGTCTTTTCACCAACGAAAGGTATCTCTTTGTCGTTTTAAAACATTTTGGACACCAATGGTTGTTTCGCCAAACCTTGGTAGGTATAAGTCGTTCGGCCTATGTTAAACGATAATCATGCAAGCTGCGCGCCTTGCAGGCCATACAATTTCTTAGGTGCAGATGTCGAAACAGAGATCAAGAGTTGAGGTTGGTGAAGTATGAGGTTCTTTTATCTTTCTAAAATATATGTCGAGAATCTCGTCTTCACTCGAGGACATATGACTGATGAAAGAGTATACTGTATTTAAAATTTCATTAACCCACACGTCTTTGGCCACCACAGAAGCTCTACGATGCTGCAAAAATTACCAACTGTTGATTCCGGTGTTGAATTCTTTACTCTTTACATACACTCCAAACTAAAAAAATAAACCCTCTTAAATGATTCCAAACTAAATACCACTAAAGTTAATTAGGACCAGTTCTCTTTAGACTTCTTCCCATGCATGAACAAACACAACAAACAGAGCCGGCACGTCAAAACAAACTCAACCCAGTTCCATTTCATTTATACGCTAATACAAAGCTTTCGTCTTCACATTCTTCATTTTACACACATAATCTCCTTTCCAAACTACTCTTTTCATGAGACCATGTCTCTTAATCTGAACATCATTTTCTTCATCGCAATCTCACTCTCTCTCAAAAGTATTCACTCTCAACCAGTAAAAGCTCCAACATCATCATTAACCTGCAATGGTATATTCTTA